>NC_091483.1:1203656-1354113 GCF_947461875.1 Haliaeetus albicilla | reverse complement strand
GCTCCTGTAGTCAAAGTCTGGAGTTCTGCTTTACAGGTGTTTTTCAGTTTTCCTCTTAAAAAACTGTGACGAGTTTACTTTCTGTAGCCTTCTGCAATAGAAAGAATGAGAGGAATTTGACGTTATTTTAATCCTTTCCTTATTCAGGTAATGGAATGTAAAGTATGAAAAAAAAAAAAAAAAATCTGCTTCCCAGAATACTGAATAAGATTTCTAGGAACGGATTAAACAGGAGAGTTAAATGTTTTGTAGCCTTTAACTTAATCAGTTGCAATTTGGGTCACTGTGATAATATGCACCAAGATCTGAGTATCCGCAGCGTTCAAGGTCAAAACGTCACTTATCGCCTCACTGCTTACTTCCTTTCCTCATTGCGGCCTCGTGAAAATTAAAATGACTTTTGTACCGATTATTTCAGATTTGTTGCTGTGATTTGCCCAGGGGTGCTTGCCTTCCTTTTGCTGCCTGGTGCTGTGCGTGGCAGGTGTCCCAGCTGGGCGTGTGGGTGGTGTATTGATTGATGGAGCCTGGGGGGGTCAAAAAAGCAACAGCGAGGGCTCAGAAGGCTCTGCGGGTAGGTGAGGAACCAGCTGGGGTAGGACCCCCTGGTCATTTGGAAAAGGAAGGGTGCAGGCCATCATCTGGGGAGACTGTCTTCCCGTTGGCTCCGACCCCGGGACCCCAGCACTGCCCTGGCACCGATGGGAATCCCAGCCCAGGATTAGCAGCACGGCTGGAGCCCAGAGGGTGCGTTGGGACAGCAGGGGAAAGCAGGAATAGTGTTTCTACTTGCAGTGTTAAATTCGACACTTGGAAGATTCAGTGCTGTTAGCTGACAGAAAATAGTAGATGCTGGAAAATACTTCTGCAGCCAGACGAAGTGTCTAAATGCATGTTTGTCTCCAAACTGGTGATGAATGTAGTTTAAATGAAGGAAACTTTGGGGACTGTAACCTTTTTTAGCTTACTGTAAAAATGTCCAGTTTGCTGGGCTTTCTAATGGCTTTAATACATTTTGACTGTGAAAATTGTAATTTACGTGAAGAGTATGAGGTTGTTTCTGGTCTACTGGGCTTACTTTTTGTTCCATGGACATTATAAATAACAATTCAAAAAAAGGCTTTTTTCTTCAGCATTCTTAGAAATGGAAGTAGAACTTATCAGCGACTCTAATACGACTAATTGTCTATTTCGTGTGTTTTCTGTAAACCACACAAATATCACATATCAGTTGGAATTAGCTCCTTAAAAACACAGTGTATGCAGTGAAATTTGTTGGATGCAATAGCTTAACAGTGAAGAGACATGTAGGAAAAACCCATTGAAAATAGTTTGGTATCCAAGCAGAACTGACGACTAACAGCTGTCAGGTGACCATTTGGCAAAGGATTAATTTTCTGCCTTCGTTATCTCATTCCAAAAGCTCCTTCCCAGGTTCAAGCACTTCCCAGAGACTTAGGGAAGGAGGCACAGAAGGGCACATGATGAGGGGAAAAAAAAGGAAAAGGGCAAAAATAGAAGAGTCGAATACTGTATCTGTGGTCCTTAAGTGAGTCGTATGTCAAGCCAGATACTACGCAAGAGTCTTCCACCCCAGTCCAGTGCCTCGATCAGCCAGGCAAAGCTGCCTACTGGCCACCACTTCTAGGAAGAGGTTTGCTTTCATTTCTCCCAGTGAGGTAGGTACTGAGGCTGCAATAACGAAAGGATTACATGGGTATGTGATTGGGTATTGGAAAAGGGTCTTTGCAACCAAGCAGAGAAGGAGGTACTTAATTTGTTTAAAAACAAAAGCTCATATTCTGAGGGAATCTACAGCACAATCTGTGTGAAGCCCTAATTCCCCAAATCCATCTGTGCTTCCACCAGTATAGAGAATTACTGACCCTGGCAATGCCCCAGATGGCAGATAAGGATGCAGAAAAGGATTGCTTATTTTATTAACTTTAGCTACCTGGGGGGAGGGGCTGAGCCCACCATTTCAGATTGAGCACACGGAGAATATACTATGCCAATTAAATCCAATTAAAATATCTTTCATGAGAAATCACGACAGAATGATACTTCTAATATCTTTTTCTCTTGATGTGGCTGGTGTGGAGAAAGCTTGTGTATAAAGCTGAAGGAATGAGTCCTGCCTCACAAATGGAAGAAAATGAATTAATAAATTTTGCAACCAGGGGGGTGGGGAAGGCTGTTTCTTTCATGATGTTTGTCTGGGAGCTAAGGGTTTCCATGAAGTCTAATTCTCAGAGTCTAATTTAAACGCCTATTCTTTCTGCATAGTTTTTTTTGGAGAGACAAAGACTGCTGCATATGGACTTGGAGTCCTCTGAGGAGGACTTTTTGATTGAATAGGGAACATCAGTTCCCAGTAAGGGTTCACATGAGATATGAAAAGCTAGAGAGTGTGAATATTCTGCAAGGTCTTTCAAGGTCTTCCACTCCATTTTTAGAAAAAAGAGCTAGAAGTCATGTACACCTGAGATTAGGGGTCCCGTTTACTACAACAAACACAAAGCTTATTTCGTCTGCCAGCATTATATGGAACATCATATTTGTAATGAAACACTATGATACATCTAGAAAGTAATCTTTCCGCATATGAATCTGCTTTCTTATGCTTTTAACAGTTTATTTTCCAGTAATCAGAAAACTGTATGAATCACTCATGTGAATTTCACAGTTTTGCCATTGACAAGGCAGATACAAAGCTGTTTCATCAGGCTAAAAATGATTTTCTGCTCACTGATAATGTGTTTGGAAAATAATGTAAAGCAAATGCTTTCTTCTTTTTTTTTCTTTTAAATTGTTTTGGTGGTAGAAGGGAAAAAATTTTTTATGATGTGGGTTGTAATTTGTGATCTTCATGAAAGTGAGTTTTGAGTAAGAAGACACGAACACACCATGTATTCTAAAGTCAATAAAGAGACACAAAGACTAGAAATTTTAAAATTTTAAAAAGAAAGGAAAACAAAAAGGAAGAGTGTAGGATAAAATTTGTTATGAAGCTGTACTTCCCTTTTGATAGCCTCTGAAGTGAACCCATGGTATTTTGAAAATATAGATTAAAATGAACCAGGCTATGTTTAGTTTACGACATACATCGACACATAAAAAGGCACTTAAAAAAACTACTGGGAGTGAACGGGGGAGTACTTGTTTATCCATCAGACAAAACCAAAGCATGGTAGAAATGTTAGCAATAAAGTAATTAAAATACCTGTCATTTTATGAGGGAGAATATCAGTGATGGGATGAAGAATTGCAATGAGACTGAATCTCATTGCTGCTAGTTTTGTAAAATAACACATGTAATCTTCATCTTACTGTGATTTTGCCTAATATACTTGCTCTAGAACCATGTGCTTTAGGGATGAGTGACATCTGGTAGAAACCAGCACCCTGTATTAAGATTGATTTTGACCAGTCAAAACAAGGCAGATTGGACAATGTAAATCTCTTTAATGATTACAAGTTCAGCTGATGCAGGATGGATGCCAAATGTTAGTATTATGCTCAATGAATACTTCAGTGTAGTATTTGCCTGATGGATCCCACAAAAAAAAAGACATATGAAGCAAACAAAACTGATGCACTTTGGCCTCCCTTTATTCTCACGGAAAATGGTTACTTTTGCTGGAAAGGTTTTATCTTAGTTTACTCTCTCAGCAGAAAACAGGCTTTTCTAGCTGAAGCTTTCCTTGCTTATTGAAAACAACTGTGCCAAATTTAAGCAGAAAGTCAGAGTTTAACTCCCTCATGCTGTTTCATACCTCTTTGTCTGCAGTCATGGCTGTATGATCAACAGCATTTCAGTTGGGCTTGACAGCTCCCAGAAGAGCAGACACAATGGAAATCATAGAAAATCTTTTGAGACCCCTGTTGAGAGGGAACTGTTTGGAAAATTGGAGACCTGCACATGTTTTTTGTGTGTGCATTGTTTTCATATATGAAGCATGGAGGAGAAGGAGGCTGTAAGGTCTCCACAAGCGAGGAGATGCCGTTCGTGCAGGCATCACAGTAGAACTTTTGGTAGGACCCCTTGAGACTGGTAAATGCATCCAGAGAGCTGGGCATGCAGAAATGTCCCTAGGCTGGGAGTGGTTTGAGGAAAAAATATTTCAAATGAAACAATGAGTCAATTTTAGGCAGCTAAAAGGTGTTTAAACCTTGCTCGCATAATGCAGTGTGTTCTCTTTCATTGGTGATAACAGGAAATGTTATAAGACTCATGTCATAAATGCCATATACCAGGAGAACGTGGCATATAGCAACTCGAAGGAAGTGTTACTGGGAATAGTAGGATGAAACTGAGGAACAGGGTATGTAGGTTAACAGAAGGAAAAAAAAAATCTGTTTTGTTAAGTGAACTGTGAATAATCTGCTGAGGAATATAGTGGAAGTTTTATCCCTTGAGTCACTAGAGCTCTCAAATGTATCTATGGGGAAACATCACCATGCTGCCATGAAAGTGACTTGCCAGTAATTTTCTGGTTGTAGTCTTTCTTCAGGTCAGGAAGACTGGTTCAGGTCTAAAATTGGAAAGATTGTTTCATCTCCCCGCCCCGCCCCCCGCCTTGCATATTTAGCTTCATTTTGATATTTGGCTCTGAAGTAGCTGATGGTATGATGGGGGCTGTTTTGGGGAGAGCTCGCGCCCAGGACAACGCGCAGAGCCCTGCGCAGGTTGTGGCCGTTGGGAGACGGTGCGCAGGTTTGGCCGGTTGCATGAGATCTGTCACCTTGCTTACCGAAACGATGGGACTTCAGTTCTCCCACAAGAAAACCGTGCCATGACCTGGTCTAGAGAATGTGCTGTCTCTGGGATTACCAGAAAATATGTTTTAACAGTGATTTCCTTCTTTTGCTGAGTGATGGGGGGAGAGGGGCCAGGTCCTTCTGGGGAGAGAAAGGGAGGAAGAGCTCTCCTGCCAGGATGGCCACCAGGCACAGGGACGGGTCAGCAGCTGCTCTTGTGTCGTGGTAGTGCTTCCAGCCATGCCCATAAACCCCATCCCTGGACTTCTGACCCAAATAACCCTTAAACCCAGCTCAGCAATGACAAAGAGTCAAACGGCACAAACGGTGTAAAAGCATACTGGTTGGTCAAAAGCAGCATCGGGTTTGATCCTGAACTATTCCTTAAGGCAACTTTGGGATTGCATTCAAAAACTTTGTAAGAAAACATTAACCGTTAGGATGTAAAGGGGCTGGGCATGTATCTTTCTGGGCAAAGAAATCGGAAAGAAAACAAACAATGGTGGGTCCCAGGGATCAGTGTTTAAACAATTTGAAGAAATTTGAGCAATTCATTCTGAGAGACACCAAATGCAAAGTGAAGGTAGAATTAATGACGAGTATGCAACTCGTAAACAATCCTTGAAGGAAAAGAACACACAGGGAAAATATTTGCTTATATGAGCATATTTGATGATTTGATATTTCATCTCCTGACCACTACTGAAAACTGAGTTGTCAGCACTGACTGTTAAAGATTGTTCCTGGGTGCTAATGAGCAGATCAGAGCCAAACGTTTTATACATCAGTTTAGGAATGTATTTTCCCACATGAATTATTTTATGTTTGTCTAAAATGATTCATTTCATCTAAAAAAAAGTAGCACAGTTTCTTCCAAAATCCGCATGAGAGTGCAGAACAAGGCATGATACAGATTATCAAAGGTTTCTGAAATCAGATATCCTCCTTAGCCATGGGTCCAAGAAACCTTGTAACCTTATGAAATCATAAACCAGGATGACAAATGTATTATTTAGCAGTTGTTAGTAGTTCTATTTCTCCCCAAAATAGGAGGACATATAGCTCTTTTTAGTTGTTGTTTTGTTATTATTATTTTTGTTATTAGCCTTACCTAAAACAATATCTTTATTCTTACCATGTACACCAATGTCTAGTGCAGATGAATGAGGTAAACAAACATGTCCATCTTTTCATTCTGAATTCATGACTTCTCTATTTAATTGTGCATTCTTTATTGTTGAACGATACCTCAGGAAAGCTTCAAATAGAGGAAAAGGTCTTTCCAAGTAGTTTATTTTCACTGGTATTTGGTCATTACTGAAATCACCCATTAGGAGTTACTCAGGAACTGTTTTCTTGCCTTGGGAGGAAAGGGAGGGATAAAATGATCTGTGGCCCTCTGAATCCATCTTGTTGTTCTGCAGCGTATGCAGAGAGATTGCAGGTAGAAGGGATCGTGTGGGGTATGAGGAATATGGGAACATTACAAATGGCACTGTTGCTGCTCCCCAAAAGTTAAACAAAAGAGAGCCATCTCCCTGAAAACCTGCAGTCACCTAAAGAGGAACGAAGACAAAGGGTGTAATTGCACGACTGAGCTATGCTGATAAAGCTACCTTTCAAAAACAGGCCTGGATATTTTTTTTTCTCCACCAGTGAAATCTCTGGAAAGCCCTAAATAATTGACTGTTCAGGAGCCAGCAACTGAAATAGAAGTTGGAAGTGCTGTTTGCACAGGTGGCTAGCCTACTGGGAGACTAAATGCTTACCCTCTCGCCCATATCAATTATTCTGAGACTCTGTCTGTTTAATGTCTGCCAGTTTTGATGATAACAAAATCCTTTTAGAAAACTGCTGATGCAACATTTATCATGCTATCTTTATGGGATTGAATTTTTCTTTTTTTTTTCTTGTTTTCCTTTTTGCAAGGATATAGTGAGCAAAGGTACTGGAGGAGCTGCCAGAACAGTAAAGTAACAAGCCAATTAAACAACCACCCGAAATTTCCAGGAGTCTGAAAGTAAACAAGCTGAGAGACCCTGTGGGAATCTAGATTGGTTTACTTTAAAAGTGTGGTATGGGCTTCTGTACAAACAATGAAATTCAACCATTCATCCTTGCAGTTGCCAAGGGACTTACCTGTCTTTTGAAAAAGCCTGACTTATGTGAAACTTTGCCGCCTGGTCCAGACACTGCAGCAAGCCTCCTACCACACACAAAGATTTGCTTAAAATGAAAGCTGCAACTTTTATTAGCTCGTCCCTGTGCAATGCAGTGACCAGGATAAATCCTGTGAGATTTCCCCAAATAAGCAGATGCTGAGACCAGAGCAGTCCTTAAAAGGAGGCAATGCCTCATCTTTTCACAGAGATCCATCCAAGCTACAAGTGGAAAGTCCCCTTTGGAGCAGATTGAGACTTTTGGTGGCATCGCACATCTTCTGCACTGTGTGGTTCTCTTCAAGCCTTGACTTACTAAGTCAAATGTTTGTGAGAAAACCAGATCTACTTAAGAAAGAAAAACAAAATGCAACAGTAAATTGCTAGCTTTCCTATCTAAGGAGGAAAGCCAGAAAAAAAAACCCAAACTCTAATTTGTGACCTCAGTGCCAAAAATGTACAGATTTTTGGTCCTGATTCCTGATTGCAAAACACTTGGATTGCCAATTCTGTGCAATTCAGAGCAGCAACAGGGAATCGAGCAAATGCCACCCACCAAGTGTTTGGACTCAGCAGCAGCTCTGTTCCTCTTGTTACCTCAGTTAACCTAGACCTGCTCCCTACCCAAACTGTTTTTTTAACCTAAAGAATAATAACGATCCAGTGCTGCCAATTTGTCATGTGGGAAAAGTTATTCGGTCCCTTTTAAAGAGCTCATGGGCCAAAGCATAGGAGAAAGTGTGAAAGCTAGCAGTGAGAAACAGAAAAGGCCCAGTAAAGGAGAAACGGTGGCCGAAAACTACTATAAAAGTCTATGAACATCTCAAAGGAGAAACCTAAGTTGCCATTTTAAGGTGTGCAAGTCTCACCGGTCTTCATAGCCCTGCTATATGAGGGCGTTTTTGGAACATGGGGTGGGGATTAACACTGCCTGCCTCTGGATGCACCTCTGGCATTGAGTCATGGGTGAGGCACCTCAGAATTAGGGCTGCCCCAGGAGACAGCGTCGCTTATCGGGGCTCCTTTACACTGAAGCTTGTACTGTTGTCATTGCAGTGCACTGGTTTCTCTTGCTCGTTACCCTGACCCCAAATGCCCATTTGCTTGACTATGCAGAGTTGGAACTATTCTGTTATGGGATGGAGAAAATATATGAGCAGAGGGAATAGGTGGAAAGCAGGGGTGAGGGGCAGAGAAGCCCTGCATAATGAAAAAAAAAGACTCAAAAATGGTTTTAGGGTGGTTACTTTCCTTATACAATGAAGCTGAAGCAGTGATGCTAGAAGTTTCTGAGGCTGTTGATATGAACCCAGCACATAAAGATGACTAGAAATGCAGAGGATAATTCTTTACTTTTATTAACCCGAAGCCATATTATTCAAATACGGTCAAAATGGAAAAACCTGGAGACTGTGGTAAGCCAGTTAATATATCGGCAGATTTTCTTCCCCGTTAATGGGAAGCTTAGAAGAGATTACCCTCTACAAATACAGAGCACTTAGGAGTTCACAGTAATTTCATGGAGAGTTATTCTTTTCTTTTTGTTCAGATTCAATGTATGAGAATTTGATGAGAATGTTGCAAGATATGGAGTACTAGCAACATCATAAAATTAGCAGTAACATATTAACGGCTAAAGAGGGGAACCCAGCCCCTGTTGATGTTAATTCTGCATCATGCCCAAGTATGTGGTCTTTGCTTTCAGGCAGAAAGTATAAAGGAGCTCAAATGGTAATGTTTTCCCTATAATATTTTATTTTCAAGCCAACTCCCTTTTCACAGGGACCCATCCTTAATAGCTGTCATCAGGCTCATGCAAGGTAGGACTGGGGCCCGCCTACCTCAGCGACTAATCTTTTTCTTTTGGACAGGGTTGAGTGTGTGGTTTCCAGGTCAGACAAAGTGTATCCCCCAAGGAGAATGATTCGTCTTATGGATTTTCAGTACTTTCGTATTGTCTAGCGGTGTCTGGAAGCTAATGTCAGTACTGTGCCTAGTTATCATCAATCCACAAATTACATTTTTTAAAGGCCAAAAAGTCCTCTTGGAGAGCATTGCTTGGTTCAGATTTCTGAAGCAAGCATTCTTCCTCCTCCGTGATTGTCTGGGCAGCGATGACTTTTCTCTGTGTAGAGCACATTTTAAAGTTTACCCTGTAATCAAATGAAATGAGAATAATGTCCTCCAACGTTTCTCTGGGCTAGTAGGTTTTATGCAATCAGCAGCGACTCAGTGGCAACTGGTCATTTCTTATCGCTATCATCCAATTGCTCTGCAAAAGAAAAGAACATTCAGCAAACAGGCAAAATGACCAAGAGCTGAAAGAGGAGCACCCATTTTCCTTTCAAAATTCACTCTCTTGGTAGCTTAATGGGGTAAGCTGGCATTATCAATGCCTCTGAGATATTTTATGGAGAAAATTGACCCTGCTATCTCAGAGGCCTGAGACAAAGAGTCAAAAGGAGAATCTTATCTCCAGTTATGCTTGTGGACACAGATGCTTAAATGTGAACTGGAAGAAACATGCATGGCCACAGACAATCTAAGATAATGCTGTAAAATAACAATTAATTTTTTGATGTCAAAACTGGATATATACATAGACATTGCCAGTACCTGTTGTGTGCTTGATGTGTGTGATCCTGGAGAATGAAACAGAGAAAGACCAGAGTCCTCCATGTGTTTCTAAGTTTATAAACATGCATATACAGTACAAAATACTGGAAAAAAATTTGTTGCATGTATACATGTTATATACTGTATGTCAGCATTTGTAACAGATGGATTGCGATAATGGTGTCTGCATGACAAATTGCAGGGTCGTTTGATAAACCGAGCCCTCCTGTGTTAAAGGGCACACTCACTTTTGACCTCTTCACCTACAAAATGTTTTTCTGCTAGGACACTTCCTGGGGCACTCAGTCCAATGAGTCTCTGTCTAACAACAGCTGCCTTTGAAAAATAACCAAAACATATGTATTGCCCCTTCTCACACAAGGTCTTTATTTAAGATAAATATATTGCTCCAAATTGGAGTCTGTTGCAATAGTTGGCGCTGGGTTTATTACAGGTTTCAGATCCAACAAGCCATTGCTTTCAGTGCTGGGAATTTGTTGTATCTTGATCTGGTTCTCATCCACATAGTTTGGGTCTCTCATGATCTTCCTTGCAATCTCAATTGTCGTTCTACAGGTTTGTACAGCGGTGCTCCTAATTACTGGGGTAATATCTGGAAAGGAGAAGGCGTTTATGTCAGCTGTACATGTTTTTCTGAAGTCTGTTCATATGGTGTTGTGGTACAGGACTTCACAAAAGAGGCATGGAGAACAAGAGCCTATAAAACATATTTTGAGTTCTCTAAAGAACATCCAAAATATGGCTTCTGTAAAATAAGTGACACATACAGAATGCAGAGCGATCTCATTTGGTATCCAGTTTTACTGGCAGTTGTTTAGGTCGGCTTGTACAATTTCCCTGTGGATGTCTACTCCTTAGAGTAACTTCACTGTTTCTGCCAATAAGTCTTTCTAGGCTTTTCTCAAGGTCTACGGTGTGTACAGTACCCACTTAGAGCAATACAGTTTTGATGTTATGCTCGCTTGAATAAAAAGTGAAACAGAAGCTTTCACTGGAAAGCTTTTAGAAAATCTAGGTATTGAAAAGTATGGGGTTCAGATGGGCACAGCAAAAATTCTGATTTACCTGTGAGTTCCACAGGCTCACAAAATGCACTGCAAGGAATACAAAGCCTTGAGCTGTTTTGTGTTTTCATTGATCATATTCTTACAGTCTCCCACATTACTGCCTATTGTCAGAGTTACGCATCTCCGATGCTGTATTAACTGTTCTAACAGCAAGGATAAATGGATGGGAGGTGGTGTATTTGTTCTTGCCAAAACTGTCTGGTCATCGTTATCTTAATTGTTTCTTAATTAGATTTGATGAACTGTAGAAGTTGTGTTTGAAGTTTCACCTCTGAAAGGAGTATCAGGAAATCGTCTTCCCTGTTAGTCTTGCAAAAATAAGCGCTTGTCATGTTTGGTTTTGGTTTGGTTTTTTGTTGTTTGTTTGTTGGGTTTTTTTAATACTTTTGAGGTCTGACTATACTTTTCTTATATTTCTTCCAGTTTGGGTTGTGTATTACACATTCTCTAAATAGTGAATTACTGGGGTCTGATCTTCCATGAGTTAAAGCATAACACGTTTACATTCGGCTTTTAAATCTTGGTATCAAAGACAGTTTTAACTTGCAATATGCTTTAATGTAAAAGGTCAGACTGGAATGGATAACCAGTGCTCCATCCACCTTTCCACATTTTTTGATGGGAAGAAGTGAACTCCTTTCATGTCTCCTCACACAGCTTGGTGTCAGCTCTTTAAAAGCCTGTCACAAAGATGAAGGTTTGATTTTGTAATTCACAGAAGTACCTTTTTTTAATGAAATTGCCCAACATGCCCTGTACAGAAGCAGCAGTTATAGACACTAGTAAGGAAATGTCAGTGGAATTCGTTATATTTGTGACTAAAATCCAAAGCCAGTCATAGTGCCTCTGAAAATAAATATTGTGCTACATTTTATAATGTCCTTTATAATTTAGGCATTCTTCATCTAGCACATATTCTGCTAGGCCTATTGGAAATTACCTGGGACAGGCAGGAGAACCCAAAAAGCCTTTCCTGCAGCCTGAATCACCACTCTTCCACAATTAAACTGTATGGAGAGGCATTTTCTCTTACTGGTGTGTACATCTAGCATAGCCAAGGCCCTTCCCGCTGTTCTCTAGCCCCTGCAAAGCTGCAAAGGTTTCATGGGGTAGGTATTGGAGCAACAAATCTTTGAAGATCTTTTCTTGTCTAGCACGTTGACTCTGCCTAACTGAGGTTGCTTGTAGCGTCAGGGAACTATGGACTGATTTTCAAAATGAGATATGTCATGGCAGTTGTGAAATGTTATCTTTCATCCTGACAGAAATACACAAACAGTGACCGTCATTTTTCTTCAGCATCCATTATGTGCTTGGTTAACCTTGTTTTCACAGACATGGAGAAAATTAAGCAGCTGCCTACTCATTTATGCATCCCTTAATTGCACATGCAGCTGAAGTAGCTGTCACCCAAATTTCAAAAACTGGGTTCCGAGCACATTTCTAGAAGCATTTCTAATGAGCAGTTCTAATGCTGATCACATAACTAGCGTGAAGACAGAAGTGTGGCCACGACGCTTGTGCAAACACATTTGGCTTGGCTGCTTTTTAATTAGTGACTGAAAGCACAGCTTGCCAAATTCTGGGGTCTGCCTGTGAAGAGGCAGTTTTATTAAGGTCGGTATCCAGTCGTGTGTGCTGCTAAGCCCTCGCTGCTTCTTGATTACCTACTGAAAGCTTGCAAGTCTGCAAGTTTTCTCCATCCACATCTAGTTGAACATAAATGTCTTGTCAGGCAGCTGAGGAAAATGAAAGCAGCGTGAGGAAGGCACCGTGACAGAGTTTCTCATCTCTGCCGTCCTTCCATGAAAATGGTACCTTTCAACTTGGCGGGAGTCACAGCCAGTCTTCCGCAATGTTATGTCAGCTAAAGCCCTTTTGACATTTCAACAAATAAAAATGATTTAGTGCTATTTCCTTACACGTTATTGGAGCTCAGAATATCGACCATACACTGTATAGAGCTTGTTTTCTAATGTACACAAAACACAGAAAACAACTGGAATTATACACAAAATTAAGCCTATAGGGTAAACTTCTTTCTACACACACATGTGCTATTTACAGCTTCTAAATTAATTTTCTGGTAGAAAGTTTAAGGAAAGCATACACAACATCCCCAAGTTGCTTACACTACAGCACTGTCTTTAGAAAAGAATTTGAGGAAGAAAAGGGGTCTGCACTTCAACTTTTATTCTTTAAGAATCTCATAGCCAGTTGAAGAATAAGCAGTGAAATGAAAAGACATTGAATCAGACATTTTCCGAAGCCTTACTTTTTACAGTTCTTTTGACGTGTCTTCTTGAGAGACTTTGAAGGACTTTGGAGTTGTCACGGTGATTTGTGGATGCCAAAAAAGTCAGAAAACCTTAGGGATAAAATCTTAGAACAAATGTTTTTATTTCTGCACTGTGGTATGGTCGATGCGGAATAATTAATGTTTGCGAGGCTTCTGAAGAACAAAGTATGCATTATGGGTCATACTCATGGAGTAGCTTTCTGTTACTGTGTTTCACAGTGTCTATGAATAACTCACCCAGCTGAAACGATAAAGCGAACTAGACTGCTGGGAAACACAGTGTAGCCAGGCTGTTGATACAAGCAATTAGTGAAGAAAACTATGTAAAATAAATTTTTGCCCCAAACTGAAGGAAATTGTACAAGAATTTGAGTCTGGAAACATCTGAATATGTCTTCATTTATTGCTTTTCTTGCAGGCCTGGGGGCATGAATACCAAACACAATGGGAGAGGTTCTGAAGTTTCTGTAACTAAAAGCTTCCAAAAAAGTGCATTGGAAACCAAACTAAATGCAATAGCTTCAGAGAAACAAGAGTTGGCAGCATCTAAGAGACCAAATGTCTCTTAGAAGATATTTTGCAAGCATCTAGAATAGTTGGTCAGATAAAGAAGTTCAGGGGAATAGAAATGCATCCTCAGGAGAACTTGCAAAAGTATGGAAAATTTAAGGACTGGCCTGTTAGGTAAAAACTGTTGAGGGCTAAATTGCTAAAGATGATGGCTGATGTTTAGTTTGCAAAACTAGACAGATTGAAGGAAGCAGTAAGCAGTTGGGAGGGGTTGAAAAAGGAAGAACTGTTAAGCTGCTGCTCAAAAACCACTGGGACCAGAACTCCCAGCCTGGCAGCTTCCAGCTCGAATTTTCAGCTTGTTGGCCTTTTCTTTTTGCAATGTTTCTGTTATTGTGATTTATAAATAGAAACCAGCCAGACCCAAAGTGTTCTGAACAAAGGTTTCATAATCTTGACACTTTGTCCTCATGTTTCTTTTACAGAGGGAGGGACTAGTAGAAGATACTCTTTTAAAAAGTGAAGTGTATTTTGAATTCTATTTGCTAGCCTGTCTTCATTCCCTGTTTGGCCAAGGAAGAGTCCTTTCCTGATCAACTAATGTGTCACAAAAAAAGCTCAAATCCAGAAAATCTTAGGATTGCTACAGAGAGAGTAGAGTCAATGCATTTCAGAGCTAAATGTGTTACACCCAGGCTACAATACGCGTTTTGTCCTGTCAGCACCAACTACGTCATACGCGATGGCTCCGCTTGCCTAGGAAAAGGCTGCAAACCCAGCAGGAGCGCACCAGACGTAGCAAAACAGTGCCGCACTGAGAGATCTGCTTTTGCGGGTCTGTGCACGGGATGGCTTTATCTTCCCATCTGTCCCCTTGCAGCATTGCTGGCGTGCGATGCGCAAAGCTCCGGCACCTCTCGGAGAGCGAAGGCGAAGGTGGTGCGGGAATTGAGAAATGAAGGGGAAATGGAACCTCAAAAGCCATATGAGCTTGGCATAATTTTGAAAGCCTTGGTGTTGAGCAGCCACACTATCTATAGGACCTTGCCTTCTTAAGTTTACCAAGGATTTATAAGAGAAAAAGAAACAAATTACTGTAAGAGACACTTTGTCAGAAAGACTCCATCCTTTTATGAAAAATGTTTTTGTATGAGCATAATCTATTAAACTGCCCATAATCTGTCCACTGTGACCTTAGAATAAAACATTTTCCCTTTTTTCCCCCTTGCGAATACATTTTTGAGCCTTTTTTTTGTGTGTGTGTGTGTGTGTCCCTTTAAGGGACAAATGAGTTCATGAACTTCATTGCTAAACAAGATTGCTCCTATCTGGACTTTTGTTTTCCTTTCAAGAGTTTTGCTGAGACATCTGTGGTTGAATCTTCATGATTTTGGACATATACTATTCAAACTATTCCTTTTTCCTAGCTCCTAATATGGCAAAGCCATTCCTACTCAGTAATGCTCATAAACATTTGCATAAAGTGAATTGTGTACTTGAATTGGGGCCTCCGACATATCCTGTTTGATATACTAGACCTCATAAAAACAAAGGAAAGACAGATGCAATTTGTGCCTGTCTGGAAGCGAAGTGCTGCTCTGCTTTGCTCACATAAGGAGAGCATAACATCTGGGTACTGCCTGCTTTTGAACCAGCCATGACAGAGGAGGAATTCTTTTATAATGCAATTAAGCAGTAAGTGTGAGAAAACCATATCTATAAAATATAAATAGCTTCTGAACAGTCCAAAGCATTTTTGGCTCCCATGCTAATCAGAAACCTTGTGGGGCTCTTTCCTACTTAGTCTTTCTCTCTACTTGCTCTTCCTCTCTCAGCAAATGCTGAAGACTGCAAAGTGTAAAACGCAAAAAGGGCAAATGGCTATTCAGTCCCGTATCCTATCTCCAGCAATGGCTTATGCTGGGAGCACAGGGAAGGGTATAAGAATGGAAAGTGGGTGGAGTGATAGGCTGTTGATATGAAATGCATATGTATTTTCTGAAAATTCTCTGCCTGTAGTCCAAACTCCATCAAAGCTAAAAAAGTGTGAAAGGTGACTGAGATGATTTAAATTTTGCTTGGTTGATTAACAGGCAAGCAAGAAATGCCTTCAAAAGGGAAAGGATCTACAAAGTTGCTTTTTTTTTTTTTTTTTTTTTTTTCCCTAGCAAACATGGGCGCAGAAGCACTTAGGCTAGGTCAATGTACTTTCCATTAAACTCTCGTCAGTTAAAGTATAAACAATTCTTAGGGTAAGAACTACAATCCATGACTTTGTTCTCCCTATTGAGTGTGCTGTGAAGCCATATGAACCCTTACTCTCTTTCCTAGCTCAGCAAAGCTGTCTTTCTTGTGATGAAAAACTGTTCAATAGGAAGGTGAAGAAACCCCTACTTTGGCAGCAGCCAGCTTCTTGGTGTTAGGGAAAGCATCTGGATATGAGTTTGAACAGCATCAGGCAGGGGACCTTCAACATGCTGTGTGATTTCTACAGCCTTTGCCTTGAAATGTACCCACCTTCATCCAAAACGATCTTCTTATCTGTTGCTGAAGTGGATGGATGCTCAAATTGTCTGTGAATCTTTGACAGAAATTGATTTAATACCTTGAGCACCTCCCTGCAGTCCAAAGATACCAAAGTATTAGGGGAAGCTGCTATCTGAGATGTGTCCTTGCTCATCTGTTTCTTTTTGGCCAGCTGTGAGGGCTGGTTCCTGTGCATACCATGTGAAGTGCCACCTTCTCCATCTTCTCATTGGTGAGTCGCCAGTGCCAAACTCCAGGTTAACCAGTCCTTTCCAGGGAATAGGGAGCTAAACATACAGCAAAGGCAAATGCTGCATGACTTTGCTAAGAGCGAATCACACAAAGTCTGTGTTGGGGTAGAGAATTGAGCCCAGATTTCTGGAAATCCGATTATGCCACTGGACCATCCTGCCTTTATACACACAGACATAAAGGATGATCTTAAACAAGAAAATTATTTGGCTTAGATCAAAGAAAAGAAAAATCTCAGATTGTATTTCTTGTATGATGCGCAACAATAAACGTGAGGAAATACTGAATTCCCTTCATTAAGGGTTAACTATGTAAATATGATCTATCACAAAGATTCAGTGAAGACAGTAGTGCTTTATGAAGAACTGAATCATTTAGGTCAGGGGGTTTTTTACTACTATTTTTTAAAGGAGAAAAACAATAGCAAGGTGGCCAGCCAGAAAGCCTAGGGGAATCATTCACATTCAAGGTGTTAGTATTAAAAGGCACGATAGGAAGCAGATGTGCAGAAAAACAAAATAAAACTGCAGGCAGGAAAGAGTACCTCAGGCTATGGCTGTTCCTACTGTACTAGCTAATGAGAACTCCACAAGGAATTATTGATTTAATTACAGCTCATAGGCAACATGTTAGCTTATCTTTTATAAATGATGCATTAGAATTCTGTGTAGGAAATCTAGGCTTTTGCGTGGTTCAACGTGTAATGAGGAGGATACCTTTGATATTAAAAAAATTCAGTCTGCATATGGCGTGCTGGCCACTGTACAACATAATACAGAATGTATTACCCCAATATTACTTTGGCCTGGCATTCACAAAACAAGAAGCTGGAAGACCTGAAAAAAAATTTTGTTTGGTGACCCTATCACCAGCACAAGGAGAGTGCTTATACAGTTTCATGAGAACTTTGCTCAGGACGAATACGTAATATTGCTTTGGCTATACCCATCTAGCTGAAGAAGTGGGGTTTGGTAGGTTAGCGTTTGCCCCTAGTCTGCACGTTAGGTGTGTGCTATGGAGTGACCCAAAGTCCTTCTTCCCAGCTGTCCAGAGAAGAGCAAAACACTGTGTGGCAACGTGTTTCGTGACACCAGGTATGCCCGGGGGACTGGGAGCACAAGGAGTGACTCCGGGTGCCGCTGCTTCCCCCAGGTGAATACAGACCCCAGCACTTGCCCACGGGGCCGGTGACCCTCGTCCCGGATCTGTGCGCAGCTTTGGCTGTAGTTCAGAGCCTTGCTCTGTGCTTGTAAGGTCTACTGCTAGTGCTGAATTAGGGCTAGCCTAATTAATTTCTCTGCCTGTGTCTAAGCATTATAGCAAATATGGCAGATTCTAGATTGAGATAAGCCGAAAGTTCTATCAGACCTGAAAAAATACTTTGAGTGAGATTTCAGGTCATTCCCAAGCTTATATGACTCAGTGGTTGTTGCAGAAATAGGACCAAATCCTTGACTTTTAGGCTGAAGAATGAAGGTCAAACCCAGGTTTGTAAGATGGCTAGTTACTTTAGAGGCCACGTCCATCTTCAGATGACAAAAAAAATACAAAGTTTTGGGTTGCAAGGGTATTATAGGAAATTTAACTCAGAGATTTTCCATAGTTTCTGCTCTTCTCACTGACCTGATCCAAAAAAAAGGCGGAAGGTAGAACAGTAAAAAAAAAAAAAAGTCTGGTGCTATTAAATGGTCTCCTGAATGCAAAAGGTGCCTTTAGGAACATTAAAGAAGAATTATGTACAGCTCCTGTGTGTCAGGGCTCAAATTTTTCCAAAAACTTTATTGTTCAACCGGATGTGTCAGAAACTAAACTGGGTGCAATTTAATGCCAAGAAACTGATGGTAAAGAGCATCTAGCACTATATATCACTGAGAAATCATTCCGGAGGGGATAAAGATATGCAACAATAGGAAAAAAAAAAGAAATTTTCCCTATTAAATGGGCTTTAGAAGCACTTTTCTGTTATTTCTTTAAAAATGCATCTTAGTAAAAGATTATGGGCTCTCAGTATGAATAAATATAAAGAAAAAGGGGTGTATTAGATAGCTTATGATACCATGCAGTATGTCACATGCTCGGAAGGCACTCCTGAGAGGTGAAAGTATTTATCTACAGGTTTTTGTCAATTAGGCAAGTCCCATACTGATGCGTGTATCAGATATTACTTTTTTTTTCCCCATGCGTGTACAGACTTTAGAGCATGGTTAAGAGATTTCCGTGTCAGGATTATTCTGACATTTGCTCCGCATGAGGTGGAAAAGAGCCAAGCTGGAAAAGCTGGAGGGAAGAAACATCCTTCCAGGCAGGAGACGTTTGGGGCGTTACAGAGGCTTCCCTCCTAGTGTTTCGCTTTGTTCCCTTAACATAGGAGGGAGGGGGGACAGCTCAGACCCACTCATCCTATTTGTCACTCTAATTAAATATTTGTTGCCTGGGGACTGTGCGACTCGAATAGCCCCTTGGGTGTTTTTTGTGTGTGCTGGGCTGGGTGGGGGAGCTGGCTCCTCTCCTGCCCTCCTACACATTCCACAACCTCTGGACATATAAGTTGTATATATAATTCTATACGTGCAATCTGGAATCAATTTTGGCACCAACAAACCAGATTTTAGTTTGTCAGCAGCCTCGTACTAATATGTGTGTGTGTAAATTTAGAAATATAAATATATATTGGCAAGCTATGAAGCTGTCTAAGGTGATTGCAAAGTTCTCGTTAGTTCTGACTGATGTATGGAGATGGTGAATTGCTCTCTTGTTCTCTTGCTCTGACTACAGACTGGATGTACATAATGGTGTAAGTCTTTTTTGTCTTCTCTAATATTCCTCTGCTCTTCAGGGTTCATTATTATCCTCATGATATATCAGACTAGGATACTAATGGCAGTGCATGGGCCAGTGCCATACTGGTTTGAAGAGAAGGGATGAATGCAGTGGAGAAAAGCATAGTTCGCACATAGTTCTGTGTTTAATTTTCCCGCCACGGTCTGAATTTACCAAAATATCTTCTAGATATCAGACTGCAAATTTCAATTGCACGGGCTTTCTCTGGAGACATCTGTTAACTATAATGCTGGCTAGGTCTAAAAAGCTACAAGCTTTTACTTTAGTTTTCTGGTAGTGGTTCACTGGTCCCTTATTTGAAAGACATAAGTCAGAAAAGGTCTAGGAATCGCAGTCAGACAGAGCCAACATCCACAGCTATACCAGACTGGGTGCAGGATCACAAAGGAAGAAAACTTCACGAACTGGAGTTCGCGTTTGATTTGGTGGTCAGAAATGTGATTTTTCCTTTTGTTAATTAAGTCAGTGTCACTACCTGTACTTCATGATTTTCACATAGGTCCTTTCATGCTGAACAAGCCCCAGATATTTTCTCAGGAACACAAAATAAATGTATAGCATTTAGAAAAGTAGTGGAGAGCTGTGACTGGACAGTATACTTCATAGACCACAATGTCCTACTGGAGATAATTACCATTTTGGCTAACTGCATCAGGACAAAATCCTTTCCTGGATTTATTTGTTGGTGGTGGTTTTAATTATGTTTATTTAGAAGAGAAAGGATCCTAAATGCTATTTCCATTGCAAGAAGTTAGACCTTATAACCCACAAATAAGCACCTAGACAGATAGCCTAAATTTGTAAGGTTTTCAAAAATCAAAGAGTAAACTGTATCCTCTGAATCGGTGACTAATTAAGAACCGAATTAGGATCGCTATGTTGTTGTTTATAACTTAGTCTTACAAATCCCTTCTGAAAAGCAAAGTGAACCACAAAGACCGAAGTTCCCGAGCTCCAAAAGCCAAGCCAGCTGACGCTCTCTGTTGATGTTGTAATATACAGTTCAGCTGGTGGCAACGAGTGGGGTGATGTATATTTCTCCCTTTGCTTAAACTGACTAAATGAATTAGGGTTTAAACTGTATATTTGCTCTAGAATTTCATCTAATTCCACTCTCATCGCAGCACAACATTTAAGCATAAAATAAAATAGTAAACTCAATCTTTCCAAGTCTATAGCTTGTTGACATTGAACCTCACACAGTTCTTATGCTGTCTGCTTGGGCCGACATGGCGCTATTAGATCAACAATACCAGCTGTTTTTTTAATTCTCTTGGGAGCCAAAATTTAAATAAAGCTAAATATTAGGTCTGTGCTTAGATCTATTCTATAAATATTGTCATTAATTTAAGAGACATTTGTTTTGGGGCTTTTTTTACATTTAATTTTTATTGTTGATCTTTATAGTCTTGCGTTTGTCATTGGTTTTTAAGGTACTCATAAGAAGTGTTTTGTTTATCATACTTTTGTAGTGCAATTTTTCTATCGTGATTAGATGTTTCTAATAAGCTTCAGGGTTTGTTTGCTTTGCCTCTGTAGTAACTTTAATTACAGGTCCACATACTTTATGTCACTGAGTATGTCAGAAAGAGCAGGGGCTGAGACTTGGTAGGATTTGGAATCACTTGCCCCCTTCTGGGTGTTTTTCTGATGGCTTTTGACCCCCCAAAAGTCACTTACCTCTGTGTTCTGAAATTTTATGAGCTCTCAAACAAGCAGCAAAATTACCAGGAACTGAACGCAGTCTCTATTTTTTTTCTGTACGATACAGCTCCTTTCTGCCGCTTCACACCACGGTTGGAGAAACCGTGGGTATTACAGGCTTTGCCTTGGTGAAACCCACCCACTGTAGTGGTCCTCTACTTACCAAATCCATAGGTATGTCTAAACAACAGCGAGCTACTCGTAGTTATGCTGAGAGCAGATATGGGCTGATCATCTGCATCAGGGCGTGCGGGGTGAGCATACAGCTGAAATTATCAGTGATGAGTACCTAGACAACACTTTAAGTCACTTTAAGTGGCAAAATTGGGCTCCTATATGCAGTTTTCAGATCAAGAGAGTAACGTAACAGGTTTTAAAACAGAATAAATTAAACTTGTTGATTTATATCTTGTATGATTAATCTGTGGAACATATCAAAGTGGGACAAATCAAAGTATCTCACCAAGGTATCACTGAGGTAAGAGCTTGGCAGGGCTTGAAATAGGAGCCCGTGACCAGTCTGGCAGGGCACTGCCATGTAAGTAGTGTCCAAAACACTGACTTACCCAGAGGTTGCGAAACTCTCACAAAGACAGCGTTTGGATCTCACCATCAGAGTACCGCTATAGGATAGCTTCATTTTGGTGCCTATCTGTGCCAATATAACATACACCTGTCTCATGTACAGATTGCCTTCTGTTGTATCTTCAGCTTTCTCTTGGTTCACTAGCGATGTTCTGGGGCAGAGCTGACACCGCTCTCCACCCATACAAAATTGCTTGGATAACCGTGGCATGTTTTCCCTCTGTAGCAGGCATAGTAGTTCAGTATAAGGACATGTGAGGGAAGAAAGAGAGCACGAATACATAAGTGTAATGGTCGTTTGATAAAGGTAAATGGGCTTTATGCATGAAGGTGCCACAGGGTTCATTAGCGGACAGCCAGCAGATAAGACATTTTCATAATGCAGCTGATGAAGTGTCTAGCTTTACTTGTCCTTTAACACAGAGCTCACGTATTGTATATGGATTTGCTGTGCACCCTTGCTGTATTTCTTTTGCAGCATTATATCAGGCCGCCCAGGTCCCAGGGAAACCACAGCAGTGCCTTCCTGCCATTGTGCACCAGGAAGGGCCAGCCAAGCGCTTGCGTCCCGGGGCTTGCAATTTCCCTCCATCAGCTCTGGGATGCGTTATTTTTAAACAGCCAAAGTAAGAGGAACAGAAAGTTGCTCCCCCGCAGCATAGGAACAACTGCTGAGCTACTGGCCCAGTTGGTCCCAACATCCCCACCGCAGCATCCCCACCGCAGCATCCCCGAGCTTGTGGGTCACTGTGGGCTGGTACCAAAACCCGCTTCGCTTAGTGATGGAGGAGAGGGATGCTGTCGGCGTCACCTGGCCTGTTGCCCGTTTGTGTGCAGTGCTTGCACCGAAAACTCCAGCTTTCGGTGGAAGAGGTGGCAGAGACAGATGAGGTACACACCTCCTTGCCTTGCCATCCCCATACGCTCACCCGCAGCCTGTACAGCGGCAGCGCTTACAGTGAATACAAATGAATGCAGATATTTGTTTAGGTCTCAAACTAAATACTTGTTAGGTTTACAGCATTGCCTGGATGCTATTAAATCTAATAAATAAGTGGAAAATGAAGCTTACCTTTATGACAGAGAGCTCTTCAAGAGTGAACACCTGAGGCCAGTTGCATTAAGAGCCTTCTGTGTGAATCAATGTAAAAAATCAGAAGCAAATTTAATTATTCAGTCCTGCATCCCTTCACATGTCCTTTGGTCCAACTTCACATGCCACAGTGAACTACTATCCCCCAAAGCTCAAATACTGTCTGTCTGTGCTGTTTCCTGGAAGATTAAGCTATCATTTAGGAGTGAAAGGTTGTAATTTGCAGGACTTCACCAGAGATAACTGGGTTTTGTTTGTTTCTGCATAGAATGGGAACACGGGTAAGATTTAACAGCAGAAAATAGTATAATTTCAAAGGATTAAGGAGGACAAAAGACAGTAGCTTGAGAAGAGATGGTGATATACCAGGCCTGATTCTCCTACCATTTGTACCAGTGTAAATTCACAGGAATTGTACTTATATTGATTCTCTATCAAATGCCAAGAGGCCCACTATCCTTAAAAAAACTATGAAAGAGTGGGGGGAAAAAAAGTGTCAGGACATGAAAGGGCACCCAAAAAGAGATGTAAAGGGTTTTATATAGAAGGAAAAAGTTAAAAACTGTGTGTTGGATGATTTGAAATATCAAATACCTCAATTTATACACATTGATTAAAAGGAGAAGTACACTCAGCGTGCCCCAAATACCTGTGAGACTCATCTGGGAATTAGTGATGTGCTTCACCACATAAAACAAGTACAGAAAGAACTTGATTTCAGACTTTTGCAGCAAATTAGAAAAATAAAGTATCTTCTGCTAGTGATTTGACTGGCTGCCAAATAGTTCCTGAATATATGCAGCATTTCACAATCCAATTAGACAAATGGGATTATCAAGTTCATTTCTGCTTATGTTATTCAAAATAGAAGAATTGAAAATAAATGGGTATTTTATTACATTTTATTATGTAAAATCATTAATAAAATACCTGGAGGAGATTCTGAATACAGTGTGTGACAGAAAAACATAATGGCCCACTTATGCTCAGTGCCAGGCAACATTTCTTCGTGTTCATGTGTTTTGGTCCCATTTTTCACGAGCGTTTAAAGTATAAAAAGGGATGAAATAGTAACAGAACTGTTTTAACCAGATTTCTCCCCAGAGGTATGTGTTAGAAGGATATTTTACCACCCCTCCCCATGCAGGGTGTAGTGAAACCCCCTCAGCCAGACACGGTGAGTCTCTGGGCAGGAGCTGCGTGTTCCTGCCTCGAAGAAACACCTACAACATTGTGAAGACTATGGAAAACAAATGGTAAATAATTATTTCATTATGTGGTCAGGCTGTTTGGAGTAAAAGCATTACATGTCTTGAGTCTTTTGATTTTAGAATTCTTTCAGTCACAGCCTATTGTATGTCACGTTGGTAGAAAGAGGTTCCAAAGTGCTTTGGCAAAGATTCCTAGAAACACTGTATTCAGATTTTAAAAATCTCATCTAGGACCACCATTGTCTCACTGAGCTGCCTAGAGCGGGTTTTTGAGGCTCCAGTGTTATATGTTCTTGTTTTTGTGATGCTTAGGGTTTGGAAAAAGAAGCAGAAAATATCTGTCTAATGAACAGCATCCAAGATTTAAAGACATCCCAGATTAGACATTGCAATTAAATCCTTAGCCTGAAAAATCCATGCTAAGCCTCTGAGCAGTATCAGCAACAACAGGAAAAGGCTTTTCCTATGTTTACGTCCAGTGCTTTAACTTGGAAAAAGGCTTTTACTGATGAAGCTGAAGCGGGATTTAACACTGCAGGCCGGAGCGAAAAGGGTGCCATGAAGGTAGGCTGATAAATCAGACGATTTATCCCAGCTGAGGATTTGGCTCCTAATACATTGTTAGTTTAACAGAGACATATTAAAATAATAAAAGACAGTGAATCAACAATCTTCACTGCAAACCAAGTAGTTTTGGCTATAGAAAGTTCAATCCCCATAAGAAGTTCTCTTTCTTCAAAGATTTGGACATCAGCTCTGTCTGCTATGTCTTTTTGAGTTTCCTCTTTCTAATTCTGAGCAAATTACTGCACGGAACTACTCCCATGTGTCAGAGCCAGTGCTGTGCAGTGGCTGTAGTTGGGACACACCGGAGGCAAGCCCTGCTCTGCGGTACCGCACCAACCGATGCAGCTGGGCAAGAAGCAAGCTGCTGTCAAGAGGATGCTCTTCTCCGCCTGTTTGCACAAATCTCGAGTTCCTGAAAAGTGCAATGCTTCCCTCCCTCTTACTCCCCTCCCAAATAGTATCATTTAACCTAATAAGTGTTTTTTCCTAGAGAAAGCGCCTTCTTTCTATTGCAGGAGTAATCTGCAAGTCAATGGGGAGAGCACAAGGGGGTCTGTCAGGCAGTAAGCACTGGCAGCATGAGCAGAGAGCTGCCCTGCTTTTTAATACTAGGTGATACAGGTCTGTATGTCTTGGGAGAAAAAGTTCTTAATTAGTATTTGGAAGTAACAGAAATTTACTGCAGATGTATTGGGAAAGTAAGGGTATATGCTCATAATCAGAATTTTCCTCTATTTACACTTTTTTTGGCTTATACATAACGATTAGGTTCTTTTGAAATGGAAATAAATAGCTGTGGGTGAAATTAATGATAGTTTTGTGAAAAAAAAAAGCTAATTGCAGAAAAAAAATGGTCGGTGCCCCCTTTTACTCTATTATTTTCAGCAGCTAATTAGTTTTAATGAAAACATCTTTGATGGATAGGCTGAACTATCTGGCAGCTAAAACTGGAGGAAGTCGACAATTAATACATTGGTTGGGGAGAGTCATCTGTTCTGTAGCTCTTTAGCCAGTGACCATTTATTTTAAATTTGTGTTACATCAGATCTGGTAAAATTGTCAAGCTGTTCTGCTGAGTGTATAGAAGCCGATTCATGAACGCTGCATGCAAAGATGTTTGTTTATGTTATCCAGAGAAAAACATTACGTTCGCTATTGCTTTAACTTAAATCCATGTGTCCTGACCCACAGAAAGTAGACTTAATGGCCTGTATTTAAAACAGCAAAACTATGTGTATGTGTGTATTTTTATGCATATATTATACAGGAAAAACGTAGGGATTATGAATGCTAAACCCAGGTATTATAGTGGCTTATGGAGCTACAGTATTACATACATTTAAGAGAGTCTGTGTAGGAATTATTTTTATACATGTTTCTGAAGTCAACTAAAGTAATTTTACTAGTAATGACAGTGGATTTTCTCACAAAATCTGACTTGCCATCCGCCTGAGATATTTCTGTTACCAAAGGACACATGAGCCTTATATATAGCATCTCCTCCTCACTCATGTTTCATCTTTTTTTTTTTTTTTTTTTCCAAAAAAGTAATTTATTCTGAATTAATGTGAGCTATAAGTTTTAGTTATGGTTAATGAACGAAGTGGAGTCAGGAAGGAACCAAGTGTTGCTTTTCCATCATTTCTTCACATATGTAAATTTTTAAAGAAAATTAAAACATTATCTTGTCAGGTACAGGTAAAGAAGAGAGAAGTCAATATCAGATTGTCCTGAAAAATGAAAGACTTGTTACAGATGTCCTTGCAGTTTGCTACTTTGCAGAACAAAAGTTATCTTAAATATGAAACCATCAAAAAAGAAAAAGAGTGAAGAGAAATGTAGTTAAGCATTATTCAATATTTTTTTAGTTTTCATCTATAAGCAGAGGACAGATGATACTTAGACTTAACAGTGACTAATGAAAATAGAAGCGCCATCCCTTTGTCTCACCTAAACAAAACTCTTTGTGGAGAATAGTGAGCCAGATTATAGAATCATAGAATGGTTTGCGTTGGAAGGGACCTTAAAAATCATCTAGTTCCACCCCCCTGCCATGGGCATGGACACCTTCCACTAGACCAGGTTGCTCAAAGCCCCATCCAACCTGGCCTTGAACGCTTCCAGGGATGGGGCAGCCACAACCTCTCTGGGCAACCTGTTCCAGTGCCTCACCACCCTCACAGTCAAGAATTTCTTCCACATATCTAATCTAAATCTACCTTCTTTCAGTTTAAAACTGTCAGCCCTCGTCCTATCACTACACTCTGTTAAAGAGTCCCTCCTTATCTTTCCCATAGGTCCCCTTTAGGCACTGGAAGGCTGCTGTAAGGTCTCCCTGGAGCCTTCTCTTCTCCAGGCTGAACAACCCCAGCTCTCTCAACCTATTCTCATAGGGCAACTGAGTTCTCATGATGCTATATAATTCAGATTAAAGTATTATTGGCAGAGGAATACCACAGGACAAGCTGTTTAGAAAAATCTGCCCCATGTAATGCAAGACTTGGTGATATAAGTTACTCTTCAACTAATGAAAAAACTAGTAAAAGCTGTCGAAGATTACTGTTTTTCCAACCCAGCCCTAAACCCTACACCCGCGCGGGCCAGCAGCGGTGGAGAGACCAGCCATCCCCACAGAATCCCTTGACCCACATTATCAAACAGGGCTGTAATAGCTAAATAAACCTGCATTTGAACGCCTGCCAGCAATGTTAGCGACCATCTAGATGGTTTTATCAGTTCAGCCCTAGGGCTGCACGTGCCAGACGGGAACGAAGCAGACAGCGAGCGCTCACACAGCGAGCACACCGGGAGGTGTGATGGCTGCCACAGCTCTCCGGAGGACACTAAGCACATTCAATACGCTACGGAGCCAGGGGATTAATCTTGGGATTTATTGTTTTTGCAGTGATGAGTGAATGCAGGAGGGAAATGATGAGCGGAAAAAAACAGAGCAATTAAAGTCATAGGACTGCAAATGTATGAAATATGGCCGCAACTGTCCAGCCTGCACCTTTCCCCAAATAAATAAGACTGATTTCCAAGTACGAGATGGGAGCCAAGAAGTTGTGGAGAGGGTAAAAAAAAAAAAGAAAGCCTCCCTTCCATCTGGGCACAGGATTTATATCCATAATCTCTGAGGAAACCAAATAAAAGAAGGATGCATTTTTCATCTCTCTCCCGCCCTGCGAACTGTAATTGTGGTAGAGGTTCCTACCGCTTTCACGTGGGAACGGAGAGTGAGTTCCACCAAAGAGTGAGGAGCCTTGTCTTCAGTATTCCCCAGAGACAAGAAAGGATGGACCCAGTAAGCCCCACCAGGTTTCTTTATTTCTGTTGGAATGTGGGAACTGGAGCTTTTAGGTATTGTGAAATCTCAGCTCCTTCTACCCAATGAACTTAGAAGAATTTATTGCAAGAAGAGATGATATTGAGGTTCAGTTTTATTTGTATTCAAAGATCTGGTTTTGAACTTGGCAGAACAAATTTTTGCAGGGTTTGGCTGTTCTTGCAGGACCTAATCCAAAGCCCATTGAAGTCAGGACGAATCTCTCCCTAGACTCCAGTGAATTTTGGGTCAGACCCCTACAGTAACATTGATTCTGATGGTTGCAGAGGTTGAGATTTTATTACTGTAATCTACATAAAATATGCCTGGCTTTCATTTTAGATATTTCCCTCTTTCTTTTGCATAGAGTTCAAGAAATAATAGGTTTTTTTCTAGGAAAAATATTTGTTGCTATACAAAATTATGAAATATATCATAATTATTGTTATATGAAGTTACGGGGAATTCCACAAAAGACTGGACTTAAAGTTCTGTCCATTTGTAATTTAATTTGCTCGTGTTTTTATGTTTATTACATTTGTACTTTATAAGGCATGCAGCTTTTAATTCCTTTTCCAGATGAAGATTATCTCCCAAAATGGAAAATAACATGAACAGAGACTACAAGAGACTTCATCCAGGTTAGAGTCCTAATTCTACATATAATCCTGGATATAGTTTTATTGACATTAACATCGGTGCATATAACACTCAATGCATGGCTATTGTACTATCATTGAATATAACTTAGGGTGTGTGAAGCCATTTTGAGGCCATTTTAGAGTCTACACTGAATCAGAAGAGACCTGCAACACTAACAGGTTTCTTCTGCCCCATAGTAAATGCTGGATATGGACACATCTGTTTCCAAGGAGCTCTGTGACATGAAGTACGAGCAGAGTTCAATTATGGCAAACCAAGCAACAGCTCAACAAACCTAACTTCTTCCTCTGAGAAGCTGCCCCATGTATATCGGCCCCCCCAAGCTATTTTCTGTACCCGAACGCATCATTTTTTGACACAGATGAGCAGCAGTGTGCAAAGTCCTCAGAAAGCTGCAGGTTTTGAGGCTTGGGGCACTTATAATTTAAGGCCCCCCAAGTTTGATTCTGTGGTGGATGTAATAATTTCTATTTCCATGCTTTCATTTCTATCACATCTCCTGCTCTTGTCCTCATATTCAGTATGTTCATCCTTACATTACAAGATCTTTACTATGTCATATTCTTCCTGTATAATACTCAAATGTTCTTTTTCTCCTCCCCTTTTTCAAATTCAGTAAGTTATAGGGCAAACTAACAGGCCAAATAACACTTTACTGTTTAGTTTAATATTATAACAACTTACAGCTCAACTTTTAAAAATTATTTAACCTGATTTCAAAAAAAATGGTGTTTTGTCTGATTAGCCTTTTTTTTCTTTTGTATCTTTTTTTTTTTTTTTAAATTCCTGTATTTGACAGTTAAATTATCAAGCTAGAACTCTACTACAAGATTTCTTCCTTTTTTTATTGGGATACAAACATCAAACGTTCTTTGCATTTGGGTTTTAAATGTGCTCAGGCCACGTTCAAATCCCTGTGCCTTATAATCAGGTGACTCCAGTAAGCAGTTCCTTAGCATTTCAAGGTTTGCAATTTCAAAACTGAAATCATTAAACAGGGAATTTGAGGGGGAGTTAGAGGGTGTGGAAGCTGCACATGTTCTTTACTGTTGTAGTCTCAAAATCTGTACAACACAAATAATAGGTAGAAATATTCTGTATCTGGACATTGTACTTTTCAGACAAGGTGGTACGACAAATTTACGTAGGTGAAATTGCCATGTTCCTAACATTTTTGGTAACAAATGTGGGGTGATTTTATACCCAGTATTTAGTCCCTAAGGTTACTTTCAGATGGAAGAGAAACAGAATTAGTGTTGTGGAGCTCAAGGAGTGATGGATGGTGCTGTTATAAATTCAAATCACCCAGCCCTTGATTTATTCGGGAATTTTCAAGAGTATGGCAATATATATTTCTAATTTCCACTGAGGATGAATTTGGTGAAAGGAAAGAGAAATTATTTGCTAAAATATAAACTGGAATCAAGTACTGGATGCCAATATTAACACTCTTAAAGAAGAGTTGTTTCCTGAATTAGACTACAGAGCAAGCAGGACTTTCGGCAGTGAATTGCCAGAGCTGCTGACAGATGCCCCCCTTACAGGAGGGCTGGTGTGTTTGATTAAAAGACGGTGATGAGAGCTTCCACTGCCAGTCCTGCCAAAGCCCCTGCCCTCCCCGCAGCCTCCCCCTCGCCTCTCCCAGCAAAGGAGACAGCAACTTCCACAGGCAGGCAAAGAGGCCGCCGATATTCCTCTATCCCTTCTGTCTCCTCAAAGGTTTAGGCAAAAGAATTTATGAAATTATGAATTACAGCTGCATCAATAGGAAAAATGACAGTCACTTTGACGGGACAGGGGGGGAGGTGTTCAATTAGGTCAGAGCTTTGCATTTCAAGCAAGGGGAAAAGGCAGCTGAGTTATAGACAGCACGCACAGCTGAATATCAACCATTATTCTCAGCTCCAAATATAATAATCTGAGCGTGAATAGCACTTTTCATCCGAGAAGCTGGAGTGGCTTGCAGATATTAAGAAATTACCTCCCTCACTGATAGAGACAGGAAGCATTATTATTGCATTTGGGATTTGGGGAAGATTGAGATACGGAGAAATTAGTTTGTTCAAGATGGCAGGGGGAATCAATGGCAGAGCGGAATAAAAGCTGAGAGGACTGCATGAGCGTTGCTGAATCCTTGCTGCTTCTATGAAAAGTGTTTTCAGAGAAAAGGCATTCTTTCCTATTCTTTCACAGCACGTCTCTGATTAAATAAAAAAAATACTTTCTCACACATCAGACTGTAATAAGGGTCATGTGAGGTATAAGAAGACCCTTGCCGGCCAGCAGATGAGGACTTTTTTTATTATGTATGACCCGGACTGTGCGTTATAGTCATTTACAACTTTGTAAAGTGAGTATAAAATGAGCATAAGGCACTGTGACCACAGCATTTTCACTTATTACTCAATGAGGTGGAAGGCAAGGTCAAGCTCTTTTAGAATTGCAGCCGTTTTTTAGAAATTGTTTTATTTTTTATTGCTGCTGTGAGGTATACCAATAAAGCCAACCTAAGCACTTAGGAATTTCAACTCTGTATCTACCCTAAAATCTTTAAATTTTCTTTAAACTCTCACTCATAAGGAACATAAAGCCTACACTGTGGTGAACTTTCTAGACCGTTGTAGGGTACTATTATGCTTCTCCCAGACCTGGTCAGCTGAGGGCCCTGTGACTGATCTCTCAGTATAACAGCCAGTGCCAGGATGAGGCTCAACCTGCCTTGGTTTGGGGAAAAAGACTAGAAAAACAGAAAGCCAGGGAGGGAACAGCTTGTTGCCGTCAGTGTTTAAACTGCAGAGGTTATGGCTAGCCTCTGTGCCAAAGCCTCAGGTCCACCATTTGACTTTTCTTTTAAAAATTTCTAAACAGACATGGGCAGTGCATTGGTTTAAATTTCTGGCTCGCCTATAGTTTCTGATAGCATCTATGAGCAAATGTTACATACCACATAGATATATACATACATATATGTGCGCATGTATTTAGCTACATATATATAAAATATAGATTTGTACGCAGACATGTATGTATAAGGATTTTCTGCAGTCTTCCAAGTCCAAACTTAGTGTCTGTTTACACCAAGATTTAATGAACAATTGGTCTGTGCTTTGCAAGAATGTTGCCTTCGTAAAAGTTATGTGTTAAATGAAATTCAGCTCATTAATTTTATTTCCATGTACAGTGCAGAGAAGGGTGGTGGCAAGCAGTGTTCTTTTGATGGAAAAATCCAAATAAGTTGGGAAAATACGCATTTCCAAACTTTGAGAATCTGTTTACAGACTGCGGGGAATATAAAATAACATGCATTTATTGAGAAGGCCTTGATGGTGCCTTTTTGAAAGCCTATGCCTGAAATAGTCTCAGCATTTAAGAACCAGAGCACTTTGTGATTTGCTTCCTCGGGACGGAGCCTATCATACCTCCCAACAGCAACCTATTTTTGCAGAGGGAAAGAAATGTGAAATGTTAAATGCTATGACTGCTAGACTGGGAACTTAGTTCAGCTAACATCAGGTTTACGACCTAGAATGGAGGTAAATGGCCAAACCCGATCAACACCCCATTAATCTAAGGATGATCAAGTAACATTGTATTTGGCAAAGCCACAAATAACCATGTAATAACTTTGTAATTCTATGGTAATTTCTTACACATGGCTATTGATGCCCTGTAAAATAATGTGTTACCAATAATCCCATATTACCTCTCTGCTCTTAAATATAAGGTCACTGACAGACCATGACTGTTTAATGTACTTTTAGTCTCAAACAGAAATCTTATACAATGGTTATAAAAATGAACCTTAGCGGGTGACCGTCTTTGCTCTTCTTTATATTTTTTTTTTCCTTAGAACATATCACATATACATCAGTGGGACTCTAGATAGTTTGTGAGGTATTAGACTTAATTTATATTTAGCCCTTCCATTCCACTTTTCACCTACCTACAGTTAGGGTTTTTAACAAAGATTTGGATTGTGTAGGCTGTACCCACTTTCAAGGGTAGAGACTGAGGACCTAGTTAGTGAGGCAAGTGACCCCTGTACTAGGATTCAAAGCACCCCAAAACCAATCAAATACCACAGTACTGTGCCACGCAGCTTTGCCTTATTTTGAGTGTCAGTCACTGGTGAGTTGGTAAGAAAAACTGGATGCTCCCATTCTAACCTCCTTTTGTAAAGACACCTAGAAACCAGCTGAGTGCCAGAAAGACCTGTCAGAACAAGAGAAGCAGGCAGACAGGCTTGCCTATGAGATAAACTAGTGTGCTGTTAGGTTTGTGTCTCTCAGCCCTGGACCTTATTGGACTTAAAATAACTATAATTTTTAATATAAACCTTTCTCTTCCACCTGTATGCAGAGAAACCTGTATTCTTCCGTAAGTTACTATTTTTCCATGGAAAAATTTTCAGGTTTTTCTGTGTAATGGATCTGTCATACTCTATATCTTTTTCCCTTGTTCCTGTTAGAAAAGATTGAAAGAAGAGGTGAATTCTAACTTTAATCTTTAGTCTTAAATACTTTCAAAATTATGAAACATTTGGAACTGAGTTTACTCTGTATTTCAGGGCTAACCCTCTTGTCTTAGTAAACCAGACATTGGAAAACACATATCTGGAGTCAAATTTGATTTTGGCAATTTATCTGTATCTCTAATTAGGAATATCAAAAGAATTAGCAATACGGCCACAGAGAGCTCAATCTTGCACTATTACAATGGATGTGGAGTTTTGCCATGGACTGCAAGGGGAGCGAGATCAGGCAGACAGTTGAGAAACACGCTCCGTTCCCACAGCTGGGGCAGGTCTGACAATGTGCTGGGCACCTTGGAGCAACTACCGCTGCTCAGCATCCCCTAGGCTTTGACCTTTAACAAATCCACAGTCTGAGGCAAGGAAATGCTTGCGCACTTTAAAATCTCATTTTCTTCTTTCACTTACATATGGATCCGAGATTGTGAAAGCTATTTTTACGGCTGTAACTCATCAGGGCTGGTATGTTTTGTACAGCAGGGCAGCAAAATTTAATTGCAGTTATTATCATTCCTACACAGAGGAGATGTATAACTGGGGTTTTATAGTGCTCTCCAAGAAGCTGCTGAGGACAAGACCGGGTCAGCTTGTTTTTTGTTAGAAAAACAAACAACAAAAAAAGTGCTGTGAGATGGAAGATGAATCCCAAGAATAGTAACCTTCCTCTACACACAAACAAAAGCGCTTAGTCCCACCAACAGGGTCCTCGGTAAACACCACGAGCTGTCCCCACGCTGCAACCCCACGCAGCGGAGCGCTTAACAAATCGCTTGCAAGGGAGGACTCATTTGCAGGATCAGGCCCCAAGCAACTTCATATTCTCTTGGGCCTGAGTGGAATTAGCATATGACTAGGCTTTCTTTTACCAACTGTGATTGTCAGGTAAACAGACCGAGGGGCAAATAGAGCCATCTGTGCCTAGGAATAGCAGAGAGTTCCCCTGGCCTATAAACCCACTGGAAGCCACATATACTGGGCTGCTCTGGGCGCTAATGAATAAGAGCGATGTCTCAGTCTCTGGCTTGACACGATGTTCTTCAAAATACACTTCTGAATTTAATTAGGTTTTAGAAGTCTGTTTATGTATTCTGTATACAGCTGTGTAGGACAAGGAATCATGTGGTTTCTGTGACCTTTTGTTGCTCCTTGCAGTGTTTCCTCTGATGCCTTTCAGCCATTCCTTTCACTCCATCGTGTTATCACGTGCATTGTTCACGTCCCTTAAAGATGCAGTTTGGGATGTAAACATTATTTACATGTTTTACAAGATCTTCTGTATCTTCTGTGCCAATAAGAAAATCATAAAACTACTTTCCAGTGTTGCTGACTAGGATGTAGCTGGTGTTCTCCATGGCATGGAAATCCCTGTTGACCCTCAGAGCTGTTGGTAGCATTCATTCTTTACACAGACCCTTATTTAACAGCTTTCAACTCGGGCATTGGTAGACCAGAGGACATCGTGCAGCCTGTAGACCCTGCTCCTAAAATATTCCACTGCAGTCACTGGATGAGGCAGTCCCTTCAATCCTGCGCCAGGCCAGGCTGTCTGTACAGTGTTGTTTGGAGCTGCATGCTTAAAGCTTGCTGTGGCTGCTGGTCCCTTGCTGAGGGAGAGGGAGGCACCTTTCTTAGCTTAGGCTAAGTGCATGAATGACTGCTGCCAGTAAGCGCCTACCTGGCCATCCCTGGCAAGAGAAGCTCTAAATCTGACATGCTGGGGAGGGAAACCTAAGAAAGCCAAGTTAAAAGTCCCCCCAGGATCCACCAAACTCTCTGTAATAGTGGCCAGCAGCATTTGCTTATAGAAAAGCTGTTAGAAATGGCACAAATCTACTGCCACACTCCCCAGGGATACCTCTGCCCTCCAGCCAGCCTGGACTGTGAGGCTCCACTCACTGGCAGCAGTGCCTAGAAAATACTGCAAATACTTATACTTAAGGAATTGTTTGATTTTTACTTAGGTATTTTGATCCTTTTTATGTTCTCTCAAAGATACAACTGGGTAGTCCAGGTTCCTTTACATTGCACTTGAGTAGCCAGAGGTGAATGCTGGTGAATCGTTACTGTCAGTGCCCATAGCCATGGTACGTGGGGCACAGCAGAACACTTCAAGAGGGTGAACATTTCAGTTTTGTGATAAACCAATACATGTTTCAATTCCTTAAGAATACTTGGGAAAGGCTTTGTGGTTCTTTGGTGCTCTAAATCCTGTAATTTTACTTAACAACTTCTTGCTGAGATGTCCAGGACCAGAATTAATCCTTCAAATTATTCTCTCACTTCAGTATTTTTTTGTCTCTAGACAAGAAATAGATATGGTATCATGCAATTTTTCACCAACTGATAACTGCTGCCTAACACAAGATTCATCATTAATTTCTCTAGCAACTCATATTTGAAGGAAAAAAGAAGAAAGCCACAGAACTTATGAATAAATTCAGATGATAGAGATATAGAAATGGTGACCATTTCCCCCCCTCCTAAGCCCCTTACCGGGAAGCCCAGGGGAGAGGTTAATGGTTCAGGTGGAAGTCGAGGGCTTAAGGCTCAGAATAGTCACTCAGATCATTCTCCTGGACAGAGACCAGAATACCGGAAGGGTACTTGGTGAGCTCTTGGCCTAAAAAAAAAAATTGGAATGACAGAATGGATTGTTAAAATTTCTATACAACTACTTTGCTCATATTTCAATTTCTTCTGTTTAGTAATTATCTGCCATTGAACATGTTTTACTCTGACCATTTGAGGAAAACCACTATTTTTGTTACTTAAAAAAAGCGTAAGAGGCTTCAGGCAGAATACTATCACCAGATAAGAAGGTCAAGAACCAAATAAAGCTTTCTTTCAAGTGATCAGTTGTATTCCAGAAATAAAACCCTTATTAGAATGAAACTGTGTTAAATGCAGACTCTTTCAGACTTCGACTTTCACATGTGTGTATTACAAACTCTAACCACCCTTCTTGTTATTCAGCTGTTGACTGTCTAGTTGGTGGTGACCTTTTGGTCCTTGTTCTTCATTTTTATTTGGGCTACAAAGCAGCCTTTACTGGTAGTCATTTAATTTTCAGGAATGTCCTAATGTTAGTGGTACCATATAAAGCCAGATATATCTGTGCCCTGGGTTCAGAAGATGTTCACAGGCCGTGTCAGATGGCACTTATCTTCAGCTACTGTGCTCAGGTTCACCCACTGGTAATTGGAGCTATGGTAGAAATTAAGGGTGAACCTCAAGGGTGCTCTAATCTGTATTTGATCTGCAGTGTACACCAACAAGGAGCACAAGAAAACAGATGTAAATTCTGGTCTCTTGCAAGCATAGATTCTGCCTAGCTTTGTATAAAAGTGTTGTATAAAAACAATGTTCTTGTGAAGTTAAATCATGATCTTTCAGTGCATGAAGATGTGATTCATGTAACTTTTTTTTAATTATTCCTTGTTTACTGAGCCAAGAAGAGTATTTTACATTTACAGTTACTTGCAATTTCTATTAAGGGATTGGGTAAAGAGAGACTCTGTATGGCTCAAGATTACACGTCAAGCTTTTGAACATGCAAAGAAGTTGCAACATTAAAAATCTACTTTTCACACTAACTGTCAGGCTTATAGAGTCATTTGGATTTACTAAGTCCATTTGCACCAGCAGCAGCACTCACTGTTTTTTCTGCAGCTTCCGTCTCTCTTCCATGATAATCCCTGGTCCTGTCACTGAACTAGCCTTCTCCCAAATAGAATAGTAGCTGTTCACCTCTCATAAAATGCATCATGTGTATTCTGTTTAGTGATCAGCTGAAAATTGTAAAATATGCATTTTAAAAATTGTATTTAATGAGGAGAGGAAATAACCGTAAATGTGTTGTTTATGTTTGTAAGCCACTTTATACTCTGAGGGGTATACCTGCGCATAAAGGTGTAGAAAAGGTTCTTAGCCCCATGGGATTTAAAAGTAGCTTCCAGACACTTGCAAGCAGTGAAGTGCTAATTTAAAGCCTTTTGATGTGGCACAATCCACTTCAATATGCGGAGGCGAGCGCAGAAAGAGAAAGCGCCAGCCCACTTGGAAGGGACGGCATTCCAGCACCAACAACGCCTTCATTGTTCTTCTGCCCGGAGAGGCTGGAAGCGGCGGTGACCCCAAAGCAGTCCCTTTGGAAAAGGAAAACTGCTTTGCAATAATAATTATTCCTTGAGTTCAAAAGACTAAGCCTTCCCCCGAAAGAAATAAAATGATTACAAATTCACACAACAGCTGGTTGAAGTTGAATGAAGATGTCAATTACACAGATAAGGAAGAAAGAAATGGTGCCTTAAAATGCTTCAAAGGAATGGCTGTGTATAAACGTGTTTGGGTTTTGTAAAAGTAGATCTACAGTGCTATGATCGGCCCAATTAATGTTTCTCTTTGGTATGCCATTCCTTCCTTAAATGCTTTCAGTTACTTGAATAACCACAGATTTCTCTGTATGAATAAACCTTCCTGTTACCTTTTTAAAGTGTCTGAAAGCTTGATCTAAAACATTGCTTGATCCTCTCTATCTTTCTCAGCCAAATCGGTTGTTGTTCACAGACTGATCAGTGTGTTGTGCTTACTTTATGAACAGCGAGAATAGGCTCATCCACTGTCTTCCCTGAGGAGAAGGGACAACTTATTTATTCTGTTATATAATAGACCTTCCCTCCTGTAGTTAAAGGTATGGTCCATGCTTCACTTAGTGGGTACAAACTTGACTGAAAAACTAAGGATACAACTGAAACTTGACTTTCTGACTGCAAAGAAAAAAATAAAGCAAAAGGCTGTTGGGTTTTGGGTTTGGGTTTTTTTCCCTTATAAGACTTTGCGATCCTTTGATCAATGACTACCATGAATGTGCAAAGGGTATATTTCCACTAAGAATTAAAACTGGTCTTGTGTTTCTTACCACTGCTCACACCTCTGAGTGTGGCAAAGTTACTATGCAGAATCCAATGAATCATCAATGCTTATGCACTTGGGATGAAGCTCAGCATGAGAAAAGGGAAAAGTAACTTTTGAGGCTACTTAGACAAAGTGTTCCACATACTAACGCTCTTTCCTTTATTTGGGTGGGCTTTGTCTGTCTCACAGAATGGGGTTAATAGCAGGCTCCCCCTAAGACCATGTAGTCACTCAAGAGTAAGCAATTTTGTATTAGGAAATTTCCAAGTGTAAAGCTCAGGGAAACGTGAATGGTATATGATATCCAAAAGGAACCGGGTTCTTAGTGCTGCTACAAGGATGACTTTTTTGTGGATGAGCACCAGCTTTTTGTAGTCTCACATCTTCCGGCTCAGGTAAAAAAAAGGGCTGCACATTGAATAAATATATGGACTAACTGTAGGATTCACTGCAGCCCTGACTTCTCACATAAGAAACCAACCTGCAAATCCTGCACTGTTACCAGCTGGCAAAGGGGAAATAATCCTGTCATCTAATGCAATGCAGTTGTTACTTTGTATCTGTCAAGTCACCCTTTTTAATTTGTTCTTAGTGCATTTTGACAGACAAATGATCTTGCCTATGAAGTTCCTTTCTAGAGGGAACCTATTTACCTTCTATTGGCTATGTATGTATTTTATTGACTCAGACATTTGCTTTTAAAAGTGTGTTGCTGGCAAATGTTTAAGTGCCTTTTAGACTCTTTTTCCTCTTTTTGGCTACTACACTTCTTCATATAAAAGTAATTCCCAAAAAGGATGACTGTGCAGTTCCAAGCTGTACTCGCATCCAACTTCAGTATAGATATGGCAAAAAAAAAGATTAGAGGTTAAAGCTCAGGAGCTTTGGGAGTCATAATCTCTCCAGGACTCACCAACCCAACTGTTCCCACTGTCCTTGGTCATCCCAAATTGCTCATGTTTTCCTTGGTGCACAAGGTTTTGGTGTTACCACAGAATTGCTAATGAACAGGTTCTCGTCACTTAAAAGGCACAGATGTGGGGTGGAGCAGCAGAGCCAACTCCCTTCTCTGAGTTCAGTCGTGCAGTGCATAACATATCTGTGAAGCACCGAGTTTGTGAGGTTGATAGCAAACACGTAATCCTTCAAATTGTTATGTCTTCACAGCACTAATATCTGGATTTTTTTTTCTTTTTTTTCTTTTTTTTTTTTTTCCAAAATGCACTATGAGTACTACATGCTTTTCTGGTCTCAGGGCTTTAACCGTCACTGTCATTGTCATCACTCAACAGACAATATCTTTCTTGGATGATGTTCTTCTGCTTCCTGCCAGGAAAATAACTTTTTGAATTTCATTCATGCTGTCATCAGTCTTGTGGAGTATGTGTTCCTGAAAGAAACTGTAGACTAAAGAAACTGTGAAGGAGATTCAAACTTCATACCCAACAAATGATAAGTTAGGTAAAATAGGTGCTGCTTTCTCATTTTTCACCTCCTCCTTTTGCATACTTAACTTCTTATGAGGATGCTAAATGTCATCCTTATAAGGATGCTAAATATCAGAAGTACTACATGCTCAAGCCTTGCGAGCATAGCATGATTTCACTTGGAAATTCCTAAAACATTTCTGAAATATTACCTGCACTGATAGTCAAGCAAATTTTGCTTGTGGATGGTCTTCAACTAATGCAGAAAACAAGGTCAGTGTGAATGGCAGAGCTGAGTGTATGGAAAATAAAATCATCTGGGAAAAGAAGAGAATAGAGTTCCCTTTCATATTTGTTATCTGCTGGAAATATTATTAGAATACCTGAATTAGAATATCTGACTCTATTGAGTGCTGTTATCTTAAGAAAACTAACACTTTGACTCGGAGTAGATGGGGGCGATGGAATAGTAATTCTTGATCGGGTTCATGCTACTATTTGTGTATACACGATAGCATTTTTCTTTTTGTGTTCATGGCACATTCCTAAGCTGTAATTGCTAGACTTTCCAAGTTTCTCTAGCTGCCAAATCCCCCACTGTGACTCTAGCAGTGTTTTGCATTAGCTGTACTGAGCAGTAAATATTATAAAGAAAATAACCATCAGTAAGTATTCTGCTAATGCATTTAAACCACTAACCCCCTGAAATTACTTTTGACCAGTTGTATACGGCCCCAGATTTCAAGGCCATTTATAAAAGAAATCCATCTATCTTTTGTTGTTCTAGTCATTAGTCTTAGTCCACCGGGCATTGCAAGCTGTGATAGCCTTTTTATCTTCTTGTACCGTATCTGCAATATTTTAAATGTTAACATCTATCCTTTGTTATTTGTTTAGCACATTGAACATTGAAACTGCACTGACAACATTGAAACCTCCAAAATACAATACAAAAGAGAAAAAATGCTTCCTGTTGAATAAAATAAGAACAACAGAAATCTGTTGACATAGTCACCACTGAAAGAATACACTGCATAAAAGGAAGTTCAGCAAAATGAATGGGCACCAATGCTTGGCAACATCCCAGATTTTAAAATTAAATTCTAACTTAATTTTCTTTGGAAAGAATAGAGAGATAAAACTAAAGTTATTCTTCCTGCAGTTAGGAACACTTACATGCTCTTAAAACTTCTAAAATCCCATTTGAAGAATGAATATTTCTTGTAACACTTTTTTTTTTTTTAATAAGGGGACAGAATATACAGCATTAGTTTATTGGACTGTTTCTATTCTTAATTTATTTAGGGATGGGTTCTAAATGCTCAAATAAATTACAGTGGCATGAATCATTGTCCAGAATTTGCAATAAAGCTTCCTCAGGTGCAAATAAAGTTTAAGAAATACTAAAAAGAAAACTGCTGTCTAAAAAGGTATGAAATGTAGGATTTCTTCAGAATTCCTAAGAAGACTAAGGTAACCTAAGAAAGGTCAAAAGACTATGATACCGAATACCAAAGGCCTCATGATCAGCTATTGCGAAACTGAGTAATTTTGACTGAGAAAGTCATGGTGAGTGTTGGGGATTGTTAAACTAATCTCTGTGTGTGTGAGCAATGAAAGGGGCATTGGTTAAGATCAGGCAACATATTTCTTAGGTTTTGAAGTATGGACTAAATTTGCTCACAGAAAATGACTTTTTTCTGTGCTCTTTGAATCAGCCCTTTCAGAGATCAGGAAGTATTCTCTGGATATACAAATAAGCTTGGAAAAACTATTTTGGATTAGGAAGATTGATTTGGTAATGCAGAGCTTGCTGAGGATTAGAAAAGTGTTTTTAGTAATGAAGAGAGGCTTGGGGGCTGGAGAAAGAATACAGATCAGTAAAGGTATACTGAAAGGAGGAGAAAAAAATGAGAAGGATTAGACCTGCACAATGGGAAGAGAATTCCCTCTGTGGAGCTGTTCTCAACATGCTCAGTAAACGTCCAGTGAAATGCCTATGTGAGCATGCACAGCACTTTGGAATATATGGGCTCCACCTTACCACTTAGTTGCAGAGAACGCACTTTCTGTGAAAGCTTGCAGTTCAGGAAGGGTCTGTAGTTCTCACGCTTGAAACAGAAAGTCAGGTGGCAAGAGGCAATTTGCCAAGAACAAGAAAGAAAGGTGTTCTTACTCACCTCCTAGGCACTGAATGGAAGTTTTAATTCACCTTTTGGACCTTCTTGCAACAGGCAGAGACTATAACAGGGTTTGCTATGTCTCTGTTTCTAAAACACTTCTTCTGGAATGCAATTTTTGTCTCATAAAAAAAAAATATTCCCAAACAAAACAACCTACAACTTTTCCCAGTTGACTGTGGTACAGGAACATGTGGAAGCCAGATCTTCCACTGTGCAGAAGGCAGAAAGCAAGAAGAGTTGTTTATTTGTTGGACTGTATTTGGAACAACAAATCTTAGCGAATACATAGAGAGGCAGAGTGTCCCTGATACTGCGTACTTATTTTCCTCAACTGTGAATTTGTTCCTATCTTCTGAAATTACATTTCTTTCCTGCTGGGTTGAAATGAGAAGGAATAGAACTGAACTTCAACAGCGCAAGTGAGAAATGGTTCACGGTTCAGCTGGGAATTGGCAATCGTCAGTTTAATACTCTCTTTCAAGACATACTAAGTTTAGGAGAGCTACTTACTTCATATTTATGTAATGCCCTGCTAGCACTACACTGTTTCAACAAATCAAGCCAGTTAAGTGCTCTGTTTGTAGGCTGAGGATGACAGGTTCCACAAAAGAATATATAAATAATTAGCATCATCCAGGCCCAGAGAACTGCAGTGGTGGCTCTCTCTCCTTGCTCTTTTATGTGAGCTCTGTGTTGAACAAGTGTATCATTTACTTTTAATGAAATGTTGTGCTGCCTCATGTAAGTGGTGTGCCAAGTGGCTGTAGGCAAAGTGTATGGTAGAAATGCTGTGCTTTGTTAGCTCAAACTCTCCCTCACTGTCTTTTAAAACAATGTTACATCTTTAATTTATTACCACTTCTCTGTGCTCTGGGAAAGCTCCTGTGAATGCGGGTGTCAATGTCCAGACTCTGTTCCTGCTGCCCCTGGATGTTGCAAAGGAGTTTGCTTTATACGGTGAGCTCAAGCACCGCCGTGAAAGTCTCAAGGTCTTTCTTCATCTGCTCCGGGGTCAAGAAAGTGTTAGTATAAGCTTTCCCCTACCGTTTGTGACTCAGATCCCCTCGTGTTCCATGATGTACTGCATCTCAGGGAGATTCTTTTCTGAGACTGTTGTCTATTTGTGCCAGCGACAGCACCACTGTTTTCTGCAATCTGCATAGGATTTAGGCTTGATTAATCAGTCTGTCAATTCTTTATCTGCAATGCATGCCAGGATGGCAGTGAGACTTTACATTCCAATATCTGCTGATAATGGTATAATGTTTGAAAAGAAAATGGCAAGGTTACATTTAAAGACTAGAGCAGAGCCTTACTACAAAATTAAGCTTCTGAAACACATTACAAATATTTGTGGTTTGCAAAGTAGCAAGAAAAAGACAGCACTGCCATTTAAGAAAACATTTATAATGCAACTGGATGACTCTGTGACAGATTAGACATTTTCACTCTGGAAGAAAACATCACTAGCTGGCCAGAATTAAGTAAAGATGAGGAAATCTTTTCCATATACTCAAGTGTTATGCTTTGTGTGAAGTTCAAGTGTTAACTCAGATATGATTTAAGGTGGCTTTAATTTCATGCAAATATCATGTCACAAGTGGCAGAGGAATTTTTAAAATTGTGAAGCTAAAATTATATGAATCTTTGGAAAATGACACACCAGCTTTATTTCTTGTCTTTTTTTTTTTTTTTTTGCAATACCTACAGCTACACTAAAAATACTTTTTGTTTTGAAAAAAAGCAAGTTTGCTTAGTGCAGAGTTTTAGTATTTTGATTGCTTGGCTCAAGTGCTGAAGTTCTTTGACTTCATAAATTTCTTTCTGAGGTAGTTAGTGATCATGAGCTTTTCACAACTCAGAGCACTACATCAAAATAATGAATGAAGCTTAATTACCTTACGGCATTAACCAGCTAAGTCTGTCTTTTGCCATTATGCTCAGAGGGACAGTAGTGCATGTGTGTGCAAACACCAGGGGTGTCAGAGTGTGTAACTGAGTGGAGCTGGGATAACCTGTTCCTGGAGAAAGCAAAGTCAGAAATGTCATTCTGGAGTACTGGAATATGATCCTTCTGCTTGATGTTCTGGCTTGTGATCTAAAACGACAATTACAAATAAGTTTGGGTCCATTTTCATGGTTAATTTTCATATTAAACATCACACAAAGTAGATTGGTTAATGCTTGCATTCATATGTATGGACGAGTATTTAAATATGAAGTTGGGAGAGCTTTGCAGTGGATGTTCTCCCCACATACCCAACACAACCCCCTTTTTCCCTCTATGTGAAAGCAGTGCCCTTCACGCTCTGTTCTACTTCTTTACATGTCTATCTTTCACCAGAAGTCAGATAGTTTCAGATTTGAGTACAATCCTCAAATCAAAGGTATATTTTGTCTCTGGGAAGCGCAAAGATATTCTTGCAGTTTCACAGCCATGCCAGTGAATTCACAGACAGTGGGACTTTTCCACTGCTGAGAGGACACTCACTAAGACTGAATGTACCTTTTTAATTGTGACATCAATAAAAGGTCAGGAGAAGTCTTTATAAGGCACGGTGTTGCTAGGAAAATTTCTGTTTGGCTCATTGGAGAGGAAATGTAGATAAGTGGATGAACCATATGCCTCCCCTTTAGCAGACTGTGAAGAACTATTAAAGAAAAGCCCTGACTTTAATACTTCATGTTTATTCCATAAGAAAATCTTGAAGAGATTTTATGGGGGAGTCCAGGAATCCGTATAGACCTCTCAAAATGAAAATAAGAGGTAGGAATATTACATAAGCACATAAACACCCCGGTAAGCACTTGAGAGGCATTTTGGAAGTCCGAAATGTATGTAAAAATAACTTTTTCCTCACATTCAGCAAATTCCTAGAAATGGCTTGTGGACGCTAAAGTGCACTGTGAACCTCACAAAGTGGAGACATGTCTGGGGCAAGCTCCCTGGGAATCCAGGAGAGCATCTTCAAAGATGTTAGGGACTGGCCCATGTAGAAGTCGGCAACAGCAGCTGACTTCATGGGAGCAGAACTGCCCCATGCCTGACACACTGAAGAGTGCTAGGAAAAATTGTGTCAATTCCTAAGACAGTGTATATATGATCACTCCATAAAAGTAGTCCTATAATTCAAATAGCAGGTGCTAGACTGTACAGGTATTAGGACTATACGTGGTTTCCTGTCTGTGTAATAAAAGAGATCTGATATGGCCCTCAGTACAGGCACACAGGAACCAAAAATGCTGACATCCCCTTTGTGGCAAAAAAACAAGCACACACATATAAAGAAGCTCTTTCCAGCATCCTCACTATACATGCACTCTGTTCTTGTTCATACTCAAATTACTAACAAGAGTCCTAATAATTTTAGGAAGAAAGAGCCTCAAATATTTTGAGACTACAAACACAGGCTGACATTTGGGGTTTGGTTATTAAACAAATAAGTTAGTCAGGAGATTGGAAAGGGAAGATGTAAACAATTCACATTCTTAGTGAAACTGGAAGCCTTTCCATAATGTTTGGGTTTTTTCATGGCTCATTTGAACTCCCTGGAATCCCACCCAGTAAAAAAAAAAGTTCCATTAATGAGTTTGATATGTGTTAGACATGCAACAGTTTTGAGTGCTGAAGGTATGTGGTACCACAACTCATCTGTTAGTGTGAGTATCTTTGTGTTCCAGCTCCTCGGTGTAAGACAGCAATGTTTCCAGTAGTATTGAATTTGTTTTTCACCAACATGGCTTATAAAGACTTTCAAATATAAGAAATAGTTGCTTTCATAACAAATATTTCGGCTTGTACTCTGCGTAATCTGTGAAACGCCACAGCACAGTGATTTCCCTCAAGTCCACACAGCAGAGCAATAAATCAGTTAAATCTAATTCACTGTATGCAAAGACTGAACGTGCCATATTTTTTTCTCAGATGTACACATTAGTCTCAAGTCTTAAACTGAATACAGAGTAAAACTTACGAAAGTCTTCAGATATGTTAAGCTGTATTTCTATCAATTTCATTGGGCTTTGTTTTCCAGACTTTGCTAGCTCTAAAGCAATGGTGATAGTATGGAAGAGACTGATACCTCTGCTGTATCTTTTTGCTGTACACTGTATTTGAAGGTTTTGTTAAATCTGGGTTCTTCTTTTATTTAAACCTGATTTTTTGTTTCTTTGCCCTTTGAAAAGCATGGGAGGACTTAATGGTTCTTCTATGATAGTATGCGTAGGATTTTTCAGTTAGACACCATTATTTCAGCAATATCCCACATTATTTCCTTCTTACCGGAGAAGACACAGAGGCAAGGATCTCTGCTTTGATTGGTTGACTGACTTGAACTTCTGAAGTTCTGACTTTTCTCTGATCCAAAAAGCATTGCAATTACCCATCTCTCTAGTCCAAAAATTTTTAAAGCCAATTTACTACTGTGTTTGAACAGTCATACGGAAGTGCCAACTCAGTCACAGTTAGGATTTTGCTAAGAAGAAATACTGGCTAATCCCATTTGTTTCAGCATGACTTTTTCCTCTCACACACTAAATCTTGCTCTTAGTATCCCCAGACAGGATCAGGATGTATGTGTTCTAAGTGTTTGTGAATGTTCCCTAAGCACTAGAAAAGATACGCTGCCCACTGCAGAAAGCTGCATGAGATCCCACATTATCATTATCTGCTCTTCCTGCATTCTCCCACATGCTGAAGCGCTTCCTTTATGTAGGGGGGGAAGGTATATTTTTAGAGGTGATCATCTTCTTTCAAAGGGAACGGCCCTTTGAGACTGCATAGGATTGCTGTTCAGGTGCCTAACTGGAAGTGATTTGGCCTTGCTAATTACTTGCTTGGGCGTTTTGTTTTCAGCTGTCTGTCCGCAATGTTCAACAGCATCACCAGGGCATTGTTTTTGCAGCTCCCTCAAATTCCCTTTTAACTGATGTCTAAACTTCAAACTGCTTTCCTTGCAGGCAGGTCTACAGAGATTTACTTGAATCATGGGAACCACAACTAGTCAGCAGGTGAGAGGAAAAAGCCCCTCTGTTGGGTCTGTCAGGAAAACTCTGCTCGTAATTAAACTCAGCTTAAGATCTATGGATCCAGTGTGGTGGGCTTGATTGAACTGCTTATCAGTTTAGGGGAACCTCATTATTTCAATTTTCAAGTGAAATCTGTTTCAGAACAGACACAACTCAGCAGGACCTTTTATTGAAATATTTGGTCTGCTTAATAATGGGTGGCTACTTGTTAATTACTAGGGTGGGGAAGCAGGGCTCATTATCAGGATGAGTAGTCACGTCATCCCAATATTTTTCACATCATTTCTTTTAAAAAGTCAAATTAAATGTGAGCAATAGTAGAAAACTTCATGCAAGCTCTGAACTTGCAAGTGAAATATATTTTTTCACTTCAGAATAATAAAAACGTTGGGTTTTAAAGCGAAAAGAAAAAATTATGTTATGTTTCCTTTTAATCCATATAAGGACATTAACACTCCTACCAGCCATACAAACAATAAAAATGAAGTAGCAATTGTTTTACATTTAGAATCAATCTATAAAACTTAAAAACATATCTCTGGTTACTTGTTAAGGCAAATACAAGTAAAAAATTAGCCAATTTGAAAACACAATCAGATTTGGATGAAAAAAAGGAAAAAGTGAACATCACTGGAGCAAATCCTTGGTGTTTCTTGAGAGTCTTGTTAAGGTTTTGCAGCCAAATTAAAAGGAATATTGGGATGATTTCCTACCACTGATGGAACTATGGCACCCCTTAGATACTTGTTAAATCTGGTTATTTCTTTTCATCCTCTTGTAAGCAAATTATCTAGTGTCCAGTCCTTGTACAAAATGAAAAGCAGAATTATTCCTATCTAAAAATACAGAGTGGTCCTGTGACTTTTATTCTTTCTTCATTGCGTGTTCCTCCACTCCACTGGAATGGACAGAATTGCTCAGTGCAGTAAGGTGGTGATTACTTCATTTCATGAAGAATCTCTTTCCCTTCACTGAGCTAATCGTTGTTCTTGTCATGCTTCAGAATAACAGGTTTATCCCTTCTCATACTTTTTAAAAAGATGCATTTCTCAAGTTTGCCAATTTTTCACAGACAGGTAACTCCACATCTTTGCTGCTACCAACTGTAGTATCACAAGTCAAACACCGCTTTATAAGTGCTCCAGCTTTTTTTTTTTTTTTCTTTTTACAGGAATGAAGTGAAGTATAAACATTTCCTGCAAAAGTACATATAATAGAGGTTTGTTTGCCAAGTGGTTTTATTTTCCTCTTTGGCTGTGATTCTCAGAAAATGTTTAAACAGTAATGTAAAAATAAATGAATACATTTTCTTCATTACTATTTTCTTTCCCTGCAAGAATATGCGCCTCAGGGACACAAGGGTATAGAACAGATTAATAGGGAAATTTTAGTGGGAGCCCCTTGTTAAATATTGGCAGTACATCACTGTACTGGAGAAGAATGAAAGTTGGTGCCCATGGAGTTATGCCTGATAACTGATTACAAGACGCCTTCAAGGCTGCAATTTATCTTCAAGAAATGCAATAATTAGATCTGTGTAAGCTTGGGCTGTCTCTATTCAGTAAAGAGGCAGATATGATTTCATTATTCAATTCCTGTGAGGTCATTAGTGAACCTGGAAATCTCTTCAGGCTGTCTGGGTTAACTTGGCTTCCAAGAATGAGAAGGACGAATAAATCTCTTTCTAGCAGTGTCAGAGAAGAACTGAAGCCCTACTGTTTATTTGATCACACTTGTTAAAAACCAAGAAACTTCCTTGGTACTGCCATGTCATCGTGTATGCCAGCAAAGTGCCTACTAGAGCACCATGCTGCCCACAGGATCGCACTGGGTCTGCCTGCCTTCCTCTCCTAAATCTGAACTCCTCTCCTACTTGCAAAAATAACTTCCAGAATCTTGCAAGTTCAGTGATATTAACGCATACCTCTTAACTCCTGGGCGCCATCAACACCTACACTGGCTAGGTGTTTCTAACGTATAAATGAGTAGTTACCCAACATTTTCCAACCTACTTTTACTGAGAAAAAACTCTGGGGGGAATAAGATAAAAACACACCAATTTGGGGGGGGGGGGGGGGGGGGGGGTAAGTATACATTTACATGTAAAAGGTTATCTATCACCATCTCAAAGTGTTAGATCATGTTTCATTGAAACAAGGTGTTACATAAGGCTTAAATCACTTCACTGGCTGGCAAGGAGGAAAATCAATAGGTGTATATGTGACCTATGGAAACTACTTCTCATTTGAGTGGTATTATACACCAGTATAATACCACACCAGTAGCACCTAACACCTTTGCCCATCCACAGAGCAGCCAAGGAATGCTACACATAATACCCAACAAGTTGTCTTTTTGTATTACACTATTACCAGGTGTTAGAGGAGTCTTTTGTTATACCCAGAAATACCTGTTAACACATGATAACAGGAGGCAGGAGCATAATTAAGGACTGAAGCATCTCAGGGGGAATTAATTACGTGCTTAGAGCAGCACCTGTATTTCAGGGAAACCCAATTAGCTCTCCTGATTTCAGTTTGAAAATGGCAATAGAGAAACAAGTGTGTTTTCATTGAAGGTGCCAGGAGGAGAAATAGAGGAAGAACCACAGAATGGAGTCCAAACCAAGCACAGGAAGGTCAGAGCAATGATAATGAAAAGGCAGTTAAAAGAGAAAAAAACAGAAAAGAAAAAGCAGGAGGAAAGCGCAAGAATCACGTTGGGGTTATCATAGCAGAATCTGAAGTTCTGTCCCTTCTCTGTTTTTCCTGGAGGCTGCGCAGACAGTGAATAGGTAAGCAGACCATTAATTCAGTCTAAAAAATCCATTTGTCAACTGTGAGCAGTAGGAATCCTTTCTATTGTTTTTTCAGCTTGGATTTTTGGAAGTGTTAAAATTTACTTTTAAGTACATCTCAAATCTTTCCTTTTCTTGCTTTACTCATATGCTCCCAAGTCTTTTCTATACATGTATTTATTTGCATATACGCGCATATACAAATGTAATTGATAACATTGAATACAATTAGGTATTAATTACATTGCTAAGGAGAAACGTTTCTTTTTATCATCCCCTTCTCTGCGTAAATGCTGTACAGGCTTTTCTTGCCAGCTGCACCACAAGTGGAAACAGCTAGGGGAACCATTTACATGCCATTATTAGGTTGTGAAATAAGTCTGCCAACTGCCTTGTTCTCTAAAAAACTCACGATGGTACCGCTTAGTACAGCATTAATGGACACGTAGGGATGGGCATGCCATTCTAACCAGCTCAAAAGCGAGTGGAGGACAGTGCGAGGAGCAGTGTTTGCTGAGACTCCCCATTCCCTGGTTTTGATTAGGCAGGAGCACGCTGCAATGCCACAGGCTGAAACTCGGCAACATTGCCTATCTTTTTGCCTAGGAGCTCGATGTTGCGCGAACGAACGTGCCAGCTTTCCGGCCTCCATTCTGGATGCTTATTTAAATCAGATGTCTGTACCGTAGGTCCTGCAGCTGGCTTCCACAGTGGGAGGGATAAACAAACAGCACGGAGGCATACGCGTACAGATACCAGCCTCGGAAGGGCAGCAGATTTGGGAAGGAAGCGGGAGACAGCTGGAGCAAGGATTTTTATGTTCAGGCTGGGGAGGGTCCGGGTGGGAAATCCTACTATGGCAGCAAAGAGGCCATCTCCTCTCCCATGTCCCCTGCCTCCACCATGCCGGTGGTCAGAAGGGAGTTGCGCTGCCGGTGATTGCAAGGCTGTGCACACCGTGAGCCAGGCAACTTCTCTGCTCTGCCACAGCTTGTTTACAGGCATTGTACATGTCTTATACCACACGCAGCTTGTCGAAAACGCTCGCTGAGTGTGAGGCTGGGTGCTCTCGGTTTACCCTGTGCCTCTTTGCTGGCTAACCTGTGAGGGTTTCCATATACATCAGAGCAGAGTGCTTCACTTTCAAAAATTCCCAAAAGGAATCGTTTCCCAGGCTGCAGTTTAGGTGTGAAAGTCTGCAAACGCGACTCTCCCAGTACCAGTAAAAAAAAAACCAAAAAAAAAAACAAAACAAAAAAAACAACCAAAAAAAAACCAGCATCGCTTTTTCTGTCTGTGTAGGGGGACCATAGCTAGCAGGGGACAGGGCTCTCTGGGGACATGGCGGGTCCCCACAGGGGTCTGTCAGGGCAGGGCCTGGCGGCCTAGCCTGTCCCGCAGCTCCAGCCCTGGGCATCAGCCATTTCCCTGGGGACAGGCTGAGGCCGGGACGTCGGCCCACGGGCAGGGGGCAGGATCAGGGAACCTGGGCCAGACACAGGCCTGGGACAGGCCCCGGCTGCAGCCACTCCAGGGTGCGACAGGGCCGCCTTCAGCTGCTGAGCCAAACCCCAAGGAGCAGGGATGTGCTCTGGGCCCTGACGATAATCATGGAACCATTGAGGTCGGAAAGTACCTTTAAGATCACTGAGCCCAACCGTTAAGCTAACACAGCCAAGCCCACCACTAAACCACGTCCCTAAGCACCACATCTACGTGTCTTTTAAATACCTCCAGGGATGGTGACTCCACCGCTTTCCTGGGCAAGAGTCGCTCATGTAAACCTTTTTGATAAACTCTTGTGTTTCCCTTAAGCATGTAAGCTCTTTCTAGGGAGGGAAACGTGCCGTGCTGGTGGCGGCGGTGCAAGGGTAGCTGGGAAGGGAGCTAACGAAGGCATAAAATAGCACCGTCAGTCCGTGTCGAAGAGCTCGCTGCATCGACCCAGATGCTGGAGCAGACGGTAACCACACATAGGCTGAAACGCTGTATTTCTGCACTAACCAGCAAATTTTATGTTATGACTGGCCACTGAACAACAAAGTGATCCAACTGTACATTTCTCTTAATCATCACAAGTGCTTACTTTGTATTAAAATGAAATGCCTTCAGGGCTAGATCACAACAGAGAAATGATAAATCTTGTCAGAAATCCTGCTTGCCCTGGCAGCACGCGGGCTCTGTGGTTTTGGCTATAACGCATCTGCACTCTTCGCTACGCTGAGGGCATCACATGTGCCCATTTAAGGTTCGGCTTTGGCTCTCTCCCAGCTGCTTGGGAACTTGTTTAACTTTCTCTTTAGAGACTATAAAGTGTGCCCTGCTTCATTTGAAGCTTATTTTCCAGGGGCAAACTGGGGGCCAAAAGATGTGCTCTAGAGAGATGGTCTAATCGTTTTTTATTGTCCACTGTGAAGGTCTTTGAGAGGCTGGTGCCTATCCCAAAGCACGCGGTGGGTATGTGTCCTGTAGTGCCCCGTGGTCGTGCCTGCTGCTGGACGTCCAGCCCCAGCTCTGCAGGTCCTTCCCACATGCCTGGGTTTTCTTCCTAGGGAAAGCAAGGCACAGGCAAAGAAGAAATATTTGTGCACAGATCTCATCCTGACATAGGTTCAGAGCCCAGCTGGGCTGAGTGGAACTGCTTTCAGCCTGTACATTTTTGACGTGGCCTGTGTGTGAAGCTTACCACCAAAGAAAATTTCTTGAGTGCCAAAAATGTTCCTGGGAAAATAAACTGTGTGGTAGTCTTGATGTCTTCTAGTTTTTAACTTTTTTAGCAAAAAGCTTTTTGGAGGCTTATGTCTCCTTGATATTTTATCAGGGGATTTCATAGTGTCCTTCGAGTTATTTTGGTTTACAGGGTAGAGAACAATGGGGGAATGATAATATCAATTGCTTCCTCATATTGTTTTGGGGTTTTTTTTTTCCTCTTATATTTTGGGAAATAGTTGAATTTTACATGAGGCAGCACACTGAATAGTCATCTGTTGTACTAGGTCAGTTCATGTCAGACAAATTACTCTGGGAAACAATTCTCTTCTGACCTTCATTTTTATGTATACTTGTATTAGTCATTTATGTGGATTATGTGGAGCAGTTCCGTAAACATATTTCTACCCTGTGCTTTCCATCACATTTTTTGTGAAGTGCAGTAAAAGGGCAGCGTATCTTTGTGTGGGGTTTTTTTTGTTGTTTGTTTGCAGATGAACTGGTAATGAATCTAAAAGTTAAATTAAGATATAATGTGAATTTGCCACAGATTGCAATATAGGCTTTATTAAAATTATATAATTTTTCCCAGATTTTCTTTTAGTACTCACAGTATTTAACTGAGACTTTTCAGTAAATAGGAATGATAATTCTATAGCATTTCATAAAACTAGTTGTATTTCACTTATTGGTAAGAAATGCCGGCCACCAGATTCCAGATGTCAAACCTTACAAGAATAGAGAGACCTCCAAAAACATCCCTCTAGGGACTGCATTTTTTTTTTTCCAGAGGAATAGCTATTCACTCATCTCAGAAAGCAAGTGAAGTCAATGTCTAGAAAAATACCATAGGAAGGCACACATCAAAAAGTCAGAAGGACTTCTGATTATATCCACTTATACCCACTTCTCATTCCTTTTTTCACCCCCCAGTTTTTAAGTAAGATAACAAAAAATTTTTTCAGTGCTTTTGAAAGTTTATTAACAATTGCACAAGCACTGTTTATTCATCCAGACCCACAGCTCAACCATGGTTAAATGGGTCTTTTCTGGTCTTAGGGAAACAACCTCAACAGATGTTTTTCATCACTGCTACAGTACCAGGAATGTGACCAGGAAAGAAGGTAGTGTGGCCAGAGAATTTCTACTCCTCAGTCACCCTGGTTGCTGCAATGGCCCAGGGAATATATAGAGAGCTCCCTGACCATACATGAAGCAATACATGACTGGCACCAGAATTACAGAGGAATTTAATTGCCTTATACTAATTTTGCACACCCTCTCTTGCCCTGCTCTCTGAGCATAAACACCAGAACAAACAATCTGGGCCATTGTGTTAAGAAAGTAAATCTCTTAGCAGGGATGTCCCTGGTTAGTCATTTTGTGGTTTGATAACTATTTTCTCCACTAATCTGTCTTCCCTAAATAAACTGAGCTGCTTTGTTGTTTGGATTGAGATAGCCCAAACTTGCTGCGAGTCATTTATTTTTTCAATTAAGATATCTTTATGACTTTCTACATTTGTTGACTGGGGTATGAAGGCAACTTCCCAGAGGGCCTTTGGAACAGAGTGAGCGAGAGTATGTTTCCTCCAGCATGCTCTTTCCATTGTGAAGTTTTCCTTAAATTTTGGGTTGGGATTATTGAGGTTTCTCTAGTGGGATGCCATTCACAAGATGCATTACAGAGATTTTCTTGGCTATCAAATGTCCTTTTCATCTTTTAAACAGCAATCAGGCATGTCTTATCAGAGAACCAATATATAGTGCCTTTGGTATGCAGCTCTGATGCTCTTTGCATTAGGTGAGGAATCGCATGGTGTGGGACATGCCTCTTTTCCAAAATGCTGCTGAAATTCCACTTCTGTGGTGCGCATCTCTGCTGTGGGCCGTCACAGCCTTTGCCGCTGCTATCCAACCAGCTGCATTTGCTAGTGCTTGTTACCTCAAAACGAATGCAATGAGCAGACTATGTTCTATATGTCAATATTTTAAAGTCAAATCAGGTAAAATTGGCTTAAGTAACAGGCAAAAGGACAGGAACCAGGATGGGCATGTGTTTAAGGTATCAGACTGAGGCTTGGAAGATCTGGTTTCAGTTTCTGGACCTGTCAAAGACTTTTTGTGCAATCTCCGACAAGTTGCTAAATATTTTGGGCATCAGTTCTTCAGCTATAAAGTGGGGGATAATATCATCTTGCCTTGAAGAATAATTGTGGGGATGAAGTTGTTTGCTAGGGCTCTAAGGTAAGATGGCAAGGGCAATTGCTTGCAGCCTGATCTCACAGAAATGACCTCATTGCTTAGTGGTTTGGGTTCCAAATCTGTCAAGTGGGAACAATAACTTTGCTACCTCTTCAGGTCTGTTATGAAACTTACTTCAGTAATATTTGAAAAAACACTTGCCTTTACATCCTACCTTCTCTCAAGGGACTCCACAGTAAACCAGCAGCTTCCTCATACTCACCAGAGAGTTTTATGCTAAAGGGGCTTGGCTCAAATATCTAAGCCAGCTAAGGCGTTCCAATGTAAACCCTCAAAGAAGGGATCATTTAATGATTACCATCTTCATTTAGATTCCTGTTAGTCTTTTGCCTTGTACATTGTAACTCTGGCTTGTAAGTTCCCTGAGCAATTTTCTCATGTTGAATTTGTTATTCCAGGAGCAGGAGAACTGTATTCATTAGTTAAACTCCTGTATAGCAGGAAGAATGAAGCCAACAACAACTGATTGTCAGTGCTTTTCTCTTCAAGACTGCGCTTATAGTCTTTGCTGTCATTTGGGTAGTAAATCACTTAAAGAAACAGAAAACTGCTTCCCAATTAAAGAAATAATAAATAAAAAAGATGATGATATCTTGCCTATTTTCTTCAAGCTAGAAGCTTGAAAATTAAGAGGGTCCAATAGGTTCGAAAGATGTAAACTGCTGTCTTTGATGTGCGCTGCAGGAATATTTCCTCTCCCAATGTAAATTACACATATATGTATTTATACGCTCTCCTTCTTTCTTCTCAAGTCATATTTTGTTGCATCTTTTGGATGTCCAGCAGTTCTTCCCAAAACCTCCGACCAAATCATAGTAATCTGGAGTGGAATTTGCATTTTAGGAGGCAAGATGTAAATCCTCACTTCTTAGTCTCCTGAAATTCTGAAGGCAGTTGTACTGTTACTGATGGCAACACAGAAATGTAGCTTTGACAAAAAAACTACCCCTGTACAGAGAAGATGGCATTTTTCACAATAAGATCAATGTTTTTGATGGGTTTGTTTTTCTAATCAGAATATGTTCACTGCACGGTTCAGAAACAAATGTATTGCACTATGACTACCTGATACTTTGGAGAAAAAAAACAAAAACAAATCACAAAAAAAACAACCCACCACACTTTTATGAGGTGTCTTGGTAGCAACAAACACATGCAAGCTATTTTTTTTTTTTTTTATTAATAGCTGTTTAGAAATTACCTATGCTAAGTTCAGCTAGAAAAATGCTGTGTGCTGAGCTTTTGCATTGCTAGGCAGCACCCAGTTGTGCAGTATTGACCTCTTCTTTCTCTGCAAAACTCCTACAGCGGGAAATCCTGTTCTTTTAGAACAAAGGAGGGTTAACAGAACATATGTTTCTTTCAATTTTTTTCATATTTTCTAAGCTTTCTTTCATATTGGCACCTCTTTTCCTATGTTTTTCAGTTTCTCCAATAAATAAAGATCTGTCCATTGCCTCTTTTAATCTGGTTCATGTGAAAGGTCTCCTAAACATGTAATTACTCTGCAGGGGAAGAGGTAGCAAATTTCTTAAAGATTTTTGGAATGTGAGGATGTCAGCCAAGTCTCTGGGGAACTTGCTGGGGGTTAACAACAGCCCCAGCTAAGTTTTCTGATAAGATCTGTTTTAGAGGGATTTCCCTTCTAGAGACCTAAAGAGTTACTCATTAATCAGACCCTTCTTCAGGGCACATCAGGAAAACAGAAGAAATTAGCACTCCTCAATACAGTCTCAAGGCTAAACACAAACTTGCAAGGGGAGGCCAGTGTTACAAATGCCAGCGGTGCATATGCTCATAGTGTTTCAAGAATGAAAAACTAATGCAAAGAAAGTCTCGAGCAAGTTGTGAAAATCTTTCATGTCTTCAAGAGAAAGAGAGACAAAAAGACAGTAAGACTGAAATCTGCGTTGGTTTAACATGAGCAAGGAAAGACAGCAACGTTTCACTGTCCAACCATATTTGAAAGGAGAAGGTATGGAAAAGGGAATCCCCCAAAACTACTTGGGTTTTTTTAAAGACCATAACTAGTTGGTTGAACTACGTATTTTTCAGCAGTAAGTTTCTCTAGGCAGTTGACACTTAAAATTTTAGAAAGTCTCTAAGATTCTCTTCCTTTTTAGCAAAAATGTTTACCTCAGTTTGTGAGTTAAATTCAAGCACAGAAATAACCACACTGAAAAGTTAGCAGAGGTGTGGAAGTTGCTGAGGTTTCCTTTGCACTTCTCTTAAATAGCAGACAATTAGTGAAATAGCACACAACTCCTGAGAAGGGAAAAATGCTATCTCTAAAAAACCTTTGTCTTCAATTTTTTTTTCAAAAGATAAAAACAGACATGGAACAGTCTCAGGTCTTAAAAAATTTGACCAAATTAATTTTTTCCACTACCGAAAAAGCAATAAGGAAGGCTGTATTTGTCGGCCCATGTGAGGGGGGGGGGGGGGGGGGGGAAGACGCAAAACATAATGTGATTTCTGTCAGAGATGCATATGGTTTTGGCAGATGAATAGTCACGTATTATAAAAATCTCTCTGGCAAATAATGAGAAGAAGAAAAGTCCTCACATTGCATCCGCATTAAATTATTTCAGTTCTGTTTTACATGCCAAAAGTTTACACTGCATTTAGATATTATTTCTTCTCTGTGTACTTCTGACCTTGTCGCTCTGGAGAGCCAGAAAATAACTTCCCTTTCCAGAATACAGCAATAATTCAGGTTGGAGTGGAAGGAGCTGTTTTAAATGGCTGATCTTCATTATGCATATTCCAAAACTGACCTCACCTAGACTGGTTGGTGTGAGTTATCTTAGCTATTCCTTCAAATATTAATTTATACTCCAGAAGTGTTATGACCCAAGTTTGCTTAGGCCTTTAGGCTACATTGAGCAGGACTGGTGAGTCCCCAGTGCAGCTGGCCCCCAGGGACTGGCTGGTGCATGCCCTAATTCACTCTGTTCAGGCTCTCATACTGCTCTCCCTCGCCTTGTCCCACTGTGGATTTATGAAGTGGCTGGTGGATACACCTTTGCACAAGAGCTGAGAAATATCTTGGGTCCTGCAGCACTGTCACAGCCCCCAGGGGCTCCAGCAACAGGATCATGCTGCCACAAAAATCCAGTGCCTTGTTTGAAACATCACTCTAAGACTGAAACCCAAAAATAGTCATTTGTATAAATGCTTTGGTTTTCCCCTCATAAAATATTGTATTTCAATCCTTTCTAACCCTGCTACTATCACAGAATGGCAGAATTTTGGCCTAGTTTTAGTTCTACTAGTATTAATCAAAGGGGTGTCTCTCCCTCTTTTTTCTTCTTAAAATAAATTTTCCTTGTAAGAACCAACACTCAACTTTACCCTAAATAAATCCTGTTGAAAATAAGGCAGTATGAAGTATTTCAATATATCTTTTGAAGTAGTCATTTAACCGTAATGCCTCAGTCTTTGGTACATAAACAAGATATCAGTAAGATGGAAACAGATATTTAAATAGCCTTCTGAAGAATTTTGTGATATTTTATTAACCATCCATTCTCAAGGCCAGTATTGCAACTTGCAAGCAGAATATTGCCCTTGCTTTTAAATAATTTTACACGAGACAAACCACAACTTCTCTTTGCCCAATCATTACTTATATGAATGTAGCCTTTTTCCTTAATTTCTTGCCTATTCCCTGGAGAAATCGACTTTCACCTCCCCTCTTTTAGAAGCCCTGCTAGTACTGAGTGTCTGGTTTAGTCATATTCAGATCACTCTAGTTGCTTGTTACTGTCTGTCTTGGAAAGCTGGCAGGTAATAATTTAATGGATTACACAAGTGTTGCACTGTATGTTTTCCCTTCCTTATTTATATATATATATATGTATTTCTATTCCTTATATATTCTTAGGGGTACTAAAAGCAACAGCTCATTTTGGCATTAAAGTTGCTCGGGGCTGTGTTTACTCCAGTCATGAAGGGCTGCAGATGACTCCCTATCTTAGTGGCTCGCTTCTGTTTCTTTGATGTGCTTTAATAGGCATGACTTCGTTGAGTATATGTAAGGATAAGATTTAAATAGCCTCTCCTATTTAAGCAATAGGTGAAGGAATGAAAAGAACAATTTCTGTGATCATGACTGATTGTCTGTTGAATTACAATTCAACTGCTTATATTGAGGTTCTCATATGTCACTGCTTAGTTTCCAGCCTCCTTGAGGTAGAGAGTTTATAGTTTGGCCTTTAAGATACCAGTTATCTACAGCATAATATTATTACAAAAGTCAAAACAACATAACTTCCAAAGTCCTCTCCCTATTCTCTTTGGGGAGGCAGTATCAAAATAAGGGGTTTTGTGACTTTAGGTGGATTTAGAAAAGTTAAACTAGTAAATGGATCAAATTCCCTTACAAAATATCTCTTCCAAATTCCAGTGAAGTTAACTAGGAAAAAAATGACCACGTGTCTCCTGAGGATAGCAGCTGCTAGCGTTCACAAGCAATACTAGCTAGATGCTAGGTTTAATGTCAAGCCTGCTGGGTTTTAACCATCATTACAAATGCCCTGTGAAAAGCTTGGTGGCTTTTCTGAACAAAGCCCTACTTGCCCTCTGCCATTTGCTCTGAATTCCAATCCTGCATTGCCACAGATGTTAGGGCAAAATCCTTTCCCCTTCAAATTACTATGATTACAGCCTGAAATCTCTATCTTATAATTTATCTCCACAGATCATCTATGCTAGATATTGCTCAAGTAAAATAGTCTAATGGTCACCCAGTCAGTTTTTAAAGTCAGATTCATTTTTAGAAAAAAAAGATACAGTGATTATGAGGTGACAGGGGCACGTTCAACAGATCTTTCATGCTAAAGTCACATGCTGAGGGTTTATGCGCAATGCAAATGTAAAGCCTGGGGACTTGCAAGAGCATGTACTCGCATATGTGCTCAGCATTTCTTAAAATGAGAGTGAGTTTGCACATAAAAAGATGGAACACATGGTCAGCAGCTGGAATTTATGAGGATCTCTATTTAATAAAACAGTAGTAACCACTTTGTGCTGCTGCTGCATTCTTTTCTTGGTGACAAAATGGTGGCACACCAGAAAAGCTGTGGTCTTAAGTAGAAAAAACATTTCCTAGGGGTTAAGGGGGCGGAGAGAACAATGTAGTAGCAAAGGTCTTATCATTCCCTGAAAGTGCTCTCTAAGATGTTGGGTGTTTTTTTGTTTTGCTTTGGTTTGTTTTTTTTTAAATCTTGTGGGTGATAGCTACTGTCCCCACTTGTGGCTGCTCAGACAGGCCTTGGACTTGCCTTCCTCTGAGGTTTACAAGGCTTGGTTGGACAAAGCTGTGACTGATTCAGTTTAAGGTTGGCTTCGGTCCTGTTTCAGAGAGGAGGTTGGAGTAGATGATGGCCAGCAGTCTCTTCGAACAAACATTTCTATGATTCATTAATTCTGTGCTAAATTTGAAAATTTGTATCGAGTAATAAGCAACTTCTCAATACAAAAATTGCAATCAGACCTTCTGCCACAGAAAAAACGTATTCCCTGTTTCAACTAGCTAACCAGTGTGCATTTTCCCAGATGTTGTTGAGGCTGCCTTCACACTCGCTGTCTTTCTCAATTCATTTCTTTGTGGGAAACCATTTGTTTCAAATTCGATTCCAGCTTGCACCCAGTACCAAGCAAAAATATCCATTTGGAGCTGAAGGGTTAGACCACTTAAAAAATGAAGTAAGCAATGCCAGCTCTTTTGTGTGCAACAGGCATGTATAAACAGTTTGAAAGACATTTGTCATTCTTTCAGTATTGGCCTCATACTAAAGACCAATAAACTTTTAAAGTGAAACAGTTATGTGGGCTGCATTGTTCAGGGAGGCATCTTCTGACTGTGGCGGCAGAAAGGCAAAGAAGGTCACTTCTCAAGTCTCGCACAAGTAGAAATATTCATGTTTGAAACAATGCATAGGTTTATATTGGAACCTGAAAGAGAAGGCAATATTGAAAAATCCCTAATTACCTAATCCCAATATTATTTTCAGCATACCACATTTGCTCTATCTATGTGATCATGTGCAACACAACAAACATTGTGTAAGTTTATAAACAGTAAAAGGAAAATATAATGCCAGGTTCTCAAAATATAAACACGAAAAACAGTGTAAGGGATCCAGTTAAGAAAAATAATAAAACTGACTGGATAGGGGAGTAATAACATAGAGCCAACAGTAGTCAATCTGAGAACACCTTTGGAAATTAAAGAAAAGATATAAAGGGAGGTTTTAAAAGTTAGGAGGGAATAAATAAAGTCAGTTTTTAGGGGGATTGTAGTGCCACCCGCAGTTAAAAATACAGTCATCTGCCAATTTCAGAAGTGATAGCAGATTCTTGAAAGAGCAGGTGCTATGTTAACTCTGTGTCTAAAATTCAGCCAGGTCCAACACCTTAAAGGCTTTCAAAACTAATAATCCCAATTCAAAGCCAACCAGCCACATTATAGTGAGTTGATGGAAAGAACATTAGGGGAGCATAATGTGATTACAATAGCTCAGAGCAGTACTTGTCCACACTGATTGCTTTCTGACATATGCCTACCAAAGATTTGGAAAGAGGAAAAATTCCTTCAAACAGTACATTCACAACTAAAAAAGCCAAGAGGAAGAGTGGGAATCAACAGCCTTTACTCAGTACATTTCTTAAAATTTTCCTCTGTGGGAATAACCTCCCTCTGAGACTATTGCTGGTTGTATTTTTCATCCCTACTGTATTCGGTAGGATGTCCTGTTTTGTTGTTGCTTTCAGCTAAGTCGTGACAAATTTGTCTAACAGTGATATAGCCTGTGCCAGCTGATTGGTTACTGTTAGTGAGAACTGATTAATGACATTAAGTGGTATTTCTGATCTGTGCTAACCAGGACTTCTGCTGGGAACAGCTTTCACTGGAGAAACCTTATCCTCTGATTCAAATATATAGGGCAATTCACAGTTAAGCTAGTTGACTAGAGTTATGGAAATACTGAAAAAAATGTTGCAATATTTAGTCAACCTCTTAGTTCTATTGTGCTTGTTTTCCTTTTCATGCCTGTTTTCCATTAATACACTAAAGAAAGAATTCAGAGACAGAAATGATCACAGAAAAAATTTCACCAAATTCTTCAGAATTTGTGTAAGATGCAATTTCTCCATTTGTGAATTAGTATTCACAATGAATCTTTCACTTGAAGAGTATATCTGCACTGCAGTGACAGAACTGATTTCCAGTAATGCAGATAGTCAAGATAGACTTAAGCTAGCTAGTTTTGGAGCATACTAATTTACTTGTTTCTTGGCTATCTAGTAGAGATAAACTACACCAAACTGCAAGCAGACCTACTCTGTATCCTACGCATGTTTCTATAAAAACAGATATACATGTATGCGGAGTGTAAGTTGCATATATGCCTATAAATCTATGCATACCCTGTAAGCAAATGCAACTGTTTCACGAGATGAAAGCAAGCAGAAGCAGAATTGCCTGTGATAGTTATGTTTGCCAGGCCCATGAACTGTTTGACGTTTCTCCAATGAAGAATGGTAACCACAGACACCACACCAACAGGGCACAGCATTAGAGGCCACCACCAAGTCAATTGTCCAATATGCATTGCTTCTTTTCAGTAATATGTCACAGCTTGTGCATTCTGTTTAAGATTTAACTGGTGAGTTAAATGGAAATGGTATTAATTATATGCTAGAACTATGTCAACCTTCAAAACAGCTGTAGGCTTTTAGTCCAAGAGCAAAAAAACCATAAAAGCATTGTAAGCTTTTTTCCAAAGGGATGGGGTTAAGATATGAGCACAAGACCTTGTTATCTCATGAGAAAAGCTTCCAAGGAGTCCATCTTCACCCCTTTTTTTCACCTCTCTTCTCATAGGCCTCAGTTTTCCCCTCCAGAAGACAAAACTGCACATGCCCAGGAAGAAAAGGGAACACAGGGAGTGAGTTTGGGTCCAGATCGTTTTCCCTGCCTGCCCTTGGCATTTTTTTTTTTTTTTCCTCCATAGAAAGTCTGATAAAAGCTGCCAAGTTTCTCATGGTCTTTTCTTAATTCTGGCTGTGTGCAGCTATATGAGCTTCACCTGCTGGCTAACTTGGCTGAAGTATGTGTGCATACCCTGACTAAAAAGGACTCCGTATGGCCAATGTTTAGATTTTGCGTTCTCTCTGGGGTTATCCTTGTGATATAATGAGGCTCTTGAGGCCACTGGCACTGGCAGAACCCTGTTTTTCTAATAATCTTTCAACCGGGAAGGAAAGTGTTGACAGCCAGGGACACAACCACAAAGACACTGCATTTGAGGAAAGGAAAGGGCTTTTTTCTCCCCTTCCCTTTTTTTATATCACTCGTGGGCTGGTGTTTTTTTCAAGCCAAGGCACATATTTTGATGATGACTGTGTGATAATGAAAAACTTGTAACTATTTTACAGGCAACTGCATTGCTTCAGAACAACGCACTTGGTTTCTTGTCTGGTATTTTATTTTTTGAAGTCAGCGATATTTGGTCTGGCATTCAGATATCACCCAGAGTTTAGTTCTGTCCTGACACAGTTTTGAGGAGACTCTTGTTAATACTTGGCTTTTTATGAAGCTGCCAGCCTCATCTTGTTGCCACTAAGCGAGACACCGTGAAAAGACGTGTTATGCAGTCATTGTGTGAGGTAGGGATCTGAATGAGCTACCAACCCGCTGAAGGTGGTAAATATGAACCCAGTGCGAGATCTAGGCCGTTATCTAATTACATTTGACACTTCCAATTGAGAGGCCTCTGCAGTAATAACAATGTATTAATTCCTTGCCTTTCTCTCCCAGTCGCTACTGGTGTTTCTTGTTATGCCTCCTACCCTCATTCTCTACACGTGTGAACAGCTAGGAACGTGCAACTCTATGTGCGTGCGTGGCATTGCTGACGCGACACAAAGAAGTTTTTTTGAATGTTCACTCTAACCAAATATGAACAGCATGGCCAGTCACACAGTCAACATCTGCTACAGATAATACATGGAAGTCTAGAGATTATTTTTCTGAAATATGAATCAATATTTTATATTTTACTTTAAGGCAGGCATGGTTTGGTTCAATTATCTGTAAAGATACACGGTTTTAAATTTTTCAAAATGCTGGAATATTTTGGCCTAACTTCTTTATAAGAGTTTTATAAAACCCACACATCTTGGCCACATGCTTGTTAACCCTCTTTGTATGATGTTTCCTCAAAATAATATTACTGTGTTTCCTGCTGTTGGAGGATTTTAGTACTGCCCCAGACTTATCCATTTCACTTTTTATCATTTCATGAAAAAAGCCTCCACGAGCTTTGATGCATCTATGGTCATGCCTCTCCAACTTACCACCAAAAAAAATTCAAAGATCACTTCTATTGCTCAGAGGAACTACTGGTTTCAAAGAATTTTACAGTAATCTATCAGTTGACTCAAGTTCCTTTAGAAGATGCCAAAATTCAGCAGGTTTTTCAGGGAAGCTGTTCTTAGCTTCTGTTAGGAGTTAATTGTGAAAAAGGAAGATATCTGTTATTTCCTTTATCCTGTAAGTTTGACTTATAATAAACAGGAAGATATACTAGAATTAATGTGTAATTAGGATTTGGTTTTGAGGTGGAGGGAGGAGTTTTTACCTTTTTCTGAGGTAAAAACTCTCTCTAAAATAAATTTGCCCTTAGAATCAACCTGGAGTGTTGAATGTCAGTGCTACCCACTAAGAGAAGATTCAAAATCCTGGTTCTCAACATCAGAAACTAAAAAGGGGGCATTAGATTCTTGTCTAGATCAGATTTTTTTCATCTTGTCTCCGCACTTCCCTTCTGCCATGCCCTGCATGAGAAATTTTGCAGGATATCATATATACAGCAGTAGCCATCCAGCAAATGTTAGTTTGGATGAGTACTGCGCTAACACAGCTGTGCTATTCACATTAAGTTGATTTGTTTAGAGAGAGATCTCAGCTATCTCTATGGGACAATAAGTTATGGTGTGTAGCCAGACCCTAAGCAATGTCTGCAATGGAAAAAGAATGAAAAATTGTGGAATGTGTACTCTAAACTTACAAAACATGCAGAATGGTGCCTGTTGTAGTTTCTGAAAGTAGTAACAGGTATATCGTGTAATATGATGTATAAGTTATAGTGGAAAATGGTCTATTGGTCCTGATATAATTAGCCAGTGAGGAGTCACTCCTCAGAAAACAGTCATACAGTTGACCATTTCCAGTGCTGCTACTTAATCTAAATGAAGCTCTTTCGTGAAATCAAATCAATATTGAAATTCTTTTTCATTTCAGTGAGGTCTAGTCTGGAAGTCTTGCATTTTGTTATGGGATGTTAAAAGCCAGGACAAGTGCCCTTCCACATGAACAGTGTGCAGTGATCATTAGCTTCTAAAAACCCTTCAGTCAGCTGGGTCTGGAGAGCCTCCAGTCACCATTACTTCCTCTGGTGCTACCCACACTCCTCCTCTTGGTATTCCTCTCTTCCTTGGGGAAATGCCCTTGGGAGCACACTAGCTCCTAAAATCAGTGTCTGGGATGCCTTTCCACAGAACACTACCTATCATAGAATAGCCTGGGTTGGAAGGCACCTCAAAAGATCATCTGGTCCAACCTTTAGTGGGAAAGGGAGCCAAGATGAGATTATCTAGCACCTTGTCCAAAGGCATCTTGAAAACCTTCAACAATGGGGACTCTACCACGTCCCTGGAGAGGTTGTTCCAGTGAATGATTGTTCTTACTGTAAAAAATTTCTTTCTTATGTCAAGATAAAACCTCTCCCAAAACTTGTACATGTTGCCCCTTGTCTTCTACATGTGGCAACTTGTGAACAGACAGTTTCCATCCTCTTTGTAGCTGCAAACCTACGTTAGGTCTGTCTGGCTTCTAGTGAAAATTCTTTATGGACAACTTGGCTGGAATGAAATTAGACTTAGGAAAAGAAGTTTTTAACCACAAAAAATAAACATATTAAAAATGTGAGTTACCTATGCAAAGCAAAACCAAAATATCCCTCCTTCTGTGATACCAAGCTAGTATGGACTTTTAGGGAAATAATTCAAATAATGTCTTTTCTCTCTCACTGCATAGAAAGGATTTACTAGCATGAACTGGTAAAGACTCATGTAAAAGCAATGACACCTGACTAGGATCTCACCCAGCTATTTCTGTTCAGAGAGGTTTCAAACTTTTTTGCTGTACCCTCCCTGCAAGTCTCATAGCATGTTATCTCTTGGTAGGTAACCTTGGCTTGGGTCCTATAGCCAGCTCAAAGTAACCTTCTGATCTATACAGATACATCTGTTGCATAACATGTGAAATGCTGAATCCATTTTCCTTGTACATCTTGAGAATTACCAGCATCTGCAGATAAACACAGGTAGCTGTTCTTGTATTCCCTGTATTCTAAGTTAAAAACATTTCTAAGTAAACCACAATGATTTAATGCTCTCTGCGCATTCAATAATTTAAATTATTGTGCAGATTTAAAGGCAGAAATCCTGGAAAGTATGTGTAGAGTCCATTTCCATTTTACTTCTCTGATCTGCTCTTTCTCATTGAAAAACTCCCAGGGGTGGTGACTTCTTTTCTCTTACTATAATTCATAGATATGGTTTGAAGTTGACAGATACACAGCTTTTGATCATGGTTTAAAAAAAAAAAAAAAGAAAGAACATAAAATGAAGAAATAAAGAACATAAAATGAAAGACTACTTTCCTCCGTGGAGGATAAAATGACATTTGAAGCTTTGACTGCTGGTAATTATAGCATGGTTTAGTTATGATATCCAATAATAGCTTTTTAATGTCCTTAACATAGTATAAATGTTTTTTTTCTATTTCCAAAGCTTCCCAAGTTTTCTTATTTGTTATGATTTTGGACCATGAATTGATGACTGTATATCATTTACCCTATTTTACAGAAGTTTACAGCAGACAAAAGCTTTGACAAAGACAGCCATACTTGATGAATAGTTCAGATTCTTTGTTGTTGGGGTTTTTTTCCCTCTTCTATATTTTTCCTTTACTCCTGCTTTAGAGTAAAAGAAGCAGAGATTAGCTTGTGAAGCTGAGCTGGATAGATTAAGAAAGAATATAAACCTGATGAGATACAGTTCAATAGATTGCAGTGATACAAATGGCCTCTGACTATGAGACTTTCTATTTCCACTAAGGCAGGGAGTTTCCTATTCCTCTTTTTCTTTTGAATATACTGCATTAAAAAGCAACTGAACCAATTCAAACAGGGCCAAGAATTCTGGAACATGCAATCTGACAAAGAAAAAGGCGATTTGGGGGTTTTGGTTTGTTTTGGGGTTTTTTACTACTCAATGGGATAAGCAAATACCATAAGCTGTTTATCCTAACTTCAGCTCTTGAAATTTGGATTCAAATGAAACAAAACTCAGATTGAATTTCACCCTGATCTGGATTTGCAAAATTTTAATCCAATGAAAAAAATGCTATAAACTCCAGATTACTTCATTGCTATTAGGCTGCTACTTTTCAACATACGTATCTTATCTAAAAAAGGTAGAACATTTGTGTCAGTAGGCCAACTGGTTAAGATCAGAATCGACTTGAACCTTTGTATGTCTTATTGATAGGCTGATTATCAGCAGCTGACAGGTTAGTGGCTCTATAACAGTCACAGCAGTAAAAATCTTCAGTTTAAAATTGCGAAAAGTGAATACTTTTCATGTGTCTGTCTCCAGCTGTATCTAGAAAGAGGAATTCATGAAATAACTTGGAAAGGTCCTCCTTAAATAATTCCTGATACAGATGAAGCTGGGAAATGCTGTAGTGCTGTGACTGAAACGCTTTTGTTGTATTGGTGAAGTAGATGTAAACTGAATTTTCCTGTATAACTTCTTAAAATGGAATTATAGCACTACAAATTATGAAGAAAACCTGCTAGCCATATGCCATTTACCTAAGTCTCCAGACAAACAGATCCGTCTGATGGACTGAAAAACTATTTTAACCAAGGCAGACAATTTGTATCTAAATGTTTCTCTGGTCATTGTAGTAGAAATAGTTGGCAAATGTATATGCCCATTGTAACCGGCAAATAGAAGAATGAGAGAAAAAGCCATAGAAGGGGGTATGGCTACATTTCTATTTTGAGAACAAGAGACTGCTCTACTCAGCTGAGCGTGGTGGTACTTTACATGCTCTCCCTTGTGCAAAATTTTGTTCATCTGTTCCGGAGGAGGGAAAGAAAAAAAATTCTTATGATTTTGCTCTAGGAACTGTTTTGATCTCGGTGATTTTGATCTCTGCTAGGAATTTGTTTTGTGCCTTTTGAGTACAACCATCAATAGCTTTTATGCTTCGCCATTTTTCCATTTCAACACAGATCAGAAAGAAAGGGAGTAAAGGGGAGAAGGGAGGCTGCTGTCTATGGCTCCCATTGAATTCCCTTTCATTTCATGATACTTGTAGCAAGTCGTAATCAGAATATATGTGCCTGGAGTGAAATTTTTGTGGGAGAAACTGAGATTTGATAGATTTGGTATCAAATAATAACTGAAGGATCTCTTTCTTCAAGCAGAATGGTTGTAATTTCAGTAAGTTCTGAAGAAGGTGGTGTTCAGAAATTGAAACCCACACCTGTGAACTGTTAGTTGGAGTAAAAGAATTTGTCATTCCTGTGCATGAAAAGAAAAAAGCAGAGATTCTTTTTTAGCTTCTATAGTTTGACCTAACAGCAATTCAGACTCTAGAGATAGAGGAGCCAAAAACAGGAGCAAAGAAGAACATGTGAAACATTGATTTCTCTCTGACCAAACACTGTGGCTTGATCGGTATCCTTATGAGAGAGCTTGACGTTGCAAAGCTTCATGCACATATACGTAAAAAAGTTCAAGGCAATATATCTAAGTTAACAATATTTATCGAACTCTTTTAACATATACGATATCTGCAGTTTAGATTATACCTGTGTGAAACAGCTGTTCTCAGACAGGATACCCTAGGCATAATTAAGCATTCAAAGCACTGCAGGAGCCTCCTTTTTCTCTGTAACCTGATCTTTAAAAGAAATCCTGAGAGCCATTTCTCAGTTTGGCTGCACCTGCAAGACAAATGGAAACTGCATCTGTAGTACTGGTAGCATCAAGCATGAGGCAAACAGCCATACCAGGATGACACATGTTTCTGCGCTGGTATATGTTTTCAATGCATTACTGCTGCGTGAGCACTGATTTGTTGGCAGTACGTAATTTAAGTACAACATAATGTTTGGCACGTGAGACATAGATCTAGAACTTGCCTGGATGACACCTATCTATGAAAGCTAATTTGCTAGAAGTTCTCAGATGCTCGAAGACATAATTTACACTTTTTTTCTTTTTTTTTTTTTTGTGAAAGGAAAATGTGAGGAAATTATTATTTTTTTAAAGCTATCAAAAGAAAAAAAAATTGTGAAGAAAGTTTCCAAATTAATTTAGGCCTTGAAATTCAGGCTCTGGGGTCCCATGTCAAAAATGCTCTAGTAAGGTTAAGAAGGCATAGAGAAGATAACAAGTATGACCAAAGACCAGAAATATCTTCCACACAAGAAAGTCTCATAAGGAAAATGGGTTCTATACAAAATAGGTGAAATTCAGAGGAAACAGATGAAATGCAATTCAGCTGAGAAAGAGGAAGCAAAGGAGGGAGGTACTATAGAAGTCTATATGGTAATGAGTGCTATTAAGATGCTGGGCAGTTTCTGATTATTAGCTCTTTCTCATAATCAGCAACTGAGAAAACCCCTGGTGAAATTCTCTTGTGGAAAAGAACAGAGAAGAAGAGGAAGTGCCTGGGTTTGCATGCTATATGAATAAAATGCAGAGCATAACGCCCAGTGTTTATATCAGGTGCTAAAAGTAGAAGTAGGCCCAAAGAAGGACTAGACAAGCTCAGTGCAGGCAGGTTGTCTTTTAATGGCAGTCCAGAAACCCGGGCTCCCCAGCAGCTTGCCAGTCAAAGCTCTTTGGAAACAGAGCTTGAGCTTTCTCACAGCTTCACGGTGATACATTTGCACAGGTGAGACTGTATTTTCTGTGAAAATTCTTTCCAACAGTGAAAATAACAATTAGCTCTACTTGTAGCTAATGAGTGAATGTTGCTTTTCCCTTCCCTTTGTATGTTTTTCCCATTACCTGCTTTCCCATTACCTGAGCTGATGGTTGTCTCCTGGTGAGGCAGCAGAAAGCATCCCTTGTATCTTTGCTAAACTCTTCTCGCTCGCAAGGGTTCTTTGCATATCCTACACACTTGGCAGGGGATTTGTTGTTTTCCATGAAAACTTCACAACTTTTGCTGTGGTGATTCCCCAAAGTCACTATTAGCATAATGGGGGTTGGGGGGACACTTTGCTTCACTTTCATTTTGAAAATTAGGCACAATGGGAATTGATTTCTTTTTAATTTAACTAGAACATCAAATGCTGGAGGATAAGAAAAATATATATTGTATGTGGTATACCAAAGCAACATTACAAGAAAAAAAATTTGAATAAGCTACCTCAGTTAAATCAACCAAAATTCCTGCATATCATTAAACAGCACAGTTAAAAGAGTGACTATAGTGGCTGCCCTGGGACGCCCACAGAAAGCTCGACAGGAGAATTGGAGGAAACTCTGTATTTCTTCAAGTTACATTCCCAGCAACTTTTAGTTAGCTATTCAGCCTTTCTAGGCAACTGCTAAAACCATCTTCCGTTGTGTCAAGAAATGAAAGGTCAGTAAAATTTTTGAGCATAATTTCATCTAATTATGTCAACAATATGCTGATTAAAAATCATAATATTAGATTCCCTGAATGATTGGCACTATAAAGCACTTGAGACAATACACAACGAAATAAGCTAATTTACCTAGAAATACATGCTAATCTTTATACTCAATGCTTATTTGAGATCTGCCACTGCTTGGGGTTTTTTTTACCTTATTTTATATGTGTCAACCATAAATACTTGATACCTTGCCTAGAAATCAGTTATGCCCATTTAGACATATATGTTCTCCCTCTCTTTTTATTGTAGTGTGAGAAAATGAACTTGATTTTGTTCATTAGATCTTGATCTTTAGATTTTAGATTGTTTAGATTCTTTAGATTTTAGATTCTTTAGATTGTTCTTGATTTTTAGATCAAGAACATTTCTTGATCTAAAGAAACACCTTAAAAGGTGAAACACAGAAATAGGCAGATTCATTTGTGTCTCTTGAGAAAGACTTGTGTTTTCCATTACTTTTGTGTCCGTAACAGCATTGTCTACCAATAAAGATGACAAGACATATATTAACAGCAGCCAAAGGAACTGGCACAAATATTAGTTATACACTTTCAGAGTGTTAAGATCCTCCAACATCAATTCAAATCAGTACGATTTTGCCAAGCACATCAGTGGATTTTGGATTAATTCCATAATTGATAATATAACTGAGCTGATGGTCTACAGAGAAAGTAAAATGATTCTCATACATGAAAAATGGGCAGAATTGTTGAAAATAATGAAGAGAAATATGCAAAAGCCTGACAAGATATACAAAATATTGCTGTTTGTTTAGTCTGTAGCTTTAATGTTTGTTGGCTTCCACAAAACCCAACACATGTGGTGGAGGAGCTTCTCATTTCAGCCTCGTTTCATCGGGCTTGTAAGAGCATCCTGTTTTCTGCCTTGTCACTACCACACCATTTTAGCCAAATCTGGTTAAATATGATGGATAGTGCTCTCAAAGGTGTTCTGTTCCTATAAATTTCACAGTCCTAGGCAGCTGAGCAGAGCTGGATGCTTTGTTGAGAGGGTCTCCTCAGAGAGTAAGGATCCTTGTAGGCAACCACATATTTGGTACCAGGGAATACACAGGGAGCTCCACCCTCAAAATGCAAATCTCAGGCAGACTAAGTTCTCAGAGTGGCATGTTTCTGATAGGGAAAATACGTTGATTTGTGCTTGATGATGTGCTGAAAACCTATCTTCCCCACTTTTGATCAACTTTAAACAGTATACATGATTTGGGGGGGGCAGTTTTATGTGCTGAGACCCTGTTGGAACGGGCCTAAAATATCTAATATTTCCATACAGAAACAAAATAAGAGTTTTAGGGATGAGATAATTTCTACCCACAGTGAAGTAATGCAGAAAATAAAATATAAAGAGGAAGAAAAATCTAGTTTTTAAGGGTATCAGACTTTTTCAAGATTTCATACCTTCATTCATGTGTGTACTTCAGTAGACATCAATTGCCACAGGATCCCATACTGTCAAGCCTGGATCCTTCCTTTGTGAAAAGCAAGTCTTCATAGTATTCTCCATGCAAAATATAGCTCAGTAGCTTACGTACAAAATTGCTAGGAGGATAATCAGAAGTGTTTGAAAGGCTCCTGAAGTAAATGGATAGATTTATACTATTCCTTGAGTGTGATCTGAAATCCCCACTTGCTTCACAGTCAGACTGTTTGGATTAGAGCTTTTAGATGTATTCTAGACCATGCCAGAGGAGAAAGTGTTGTCATGTGCTAGCCCTCAGCGTGGTTCTTTGCGTGTTTATTCCCCGCGGTGCAAAGAATCCAAAGAAACCAGTTCTTCACTATGTATCTCACATTGCCATGTGGTGATGTCATTTGACCAACCTCCAGAAGTCAAGTCAGCAAGATGCATTCTCACCCCTCCACCCCAAGGCAGGAAAGCATATGGTAGCTGCTGCAGTAAAGGCTTTTCATAACTACCTTTGTGCACGTACACTGTGCTTCCGTTTGATTCCTGGTCAGTGTACCGACAGACAACAGAGATAGAATCTCAGCTGTGGCTCTCTGCCTACAGACTCATCCGAGGTACCCCACTGAAACCCAGCTGAAGATCAGATGAGAGAGGATTTGTGGTCACAGACTGTAAACTGCAACATGATCTCTATCAGAGCCCTTCCTCTTCAAGTAATTTCTGTTGGCATTGGAGAGAAAGTAACCGGCAAAAACATCGTCATGTGCTGTAACAGTGCTGTTACTAATCAGGCAATGAAGTTAAAAAGATGCTTTTACTTTTTAAGAACATTTTGGGTCAATTTAAAAGAAAAATACATATATATGAATAAATATATTAGCTTAAGTACAGATAGACCGTTAACATTGTTTTAAACAACAGTGATCTGAGACATCTCACCTAGATAGAGTGGAGCAGCTGCCTTATTCAGCAGTGGTATGCCAGACAGAATTACACTTTTGACTGCAGTATTTATTTATTAATTGTTATCAGAATTAATGTCACATTTGGGACTATTCTTGTTTAGATGGACAACGGCAATTTTCACTGTACATTCCAGTGAAAATGAAAACTGGCCCCTTGTGGGTCCCTCAGACTATTTCGCTTTCTTCTTTCTTCCACATAATTGGCCAGCTTCCCTGTTGTTGCTCTTCCCTCTCAAGGGTCTCCACAGTTCTTCACTCCTTTAGTAATGATCTCATTTTCCCTTTGTTACTTTGCTATGAGTACATATTCCATCTCCTCTCCATCCTTTTGATTCTCTTTTTTTTTTTTTTCTTCTGTCATGCTTCAGGAACTCCTTCCCGTACTAAGTACTGGACTACAGGTCTTGCCATTACTTTTTCAAAATGTAACTCTTCTGTTAATCTGACCTCACCAAATTGTTCTGGAAACTCATTCGGTGTCTGCCAATTACATATGTATTCATCCCTTAAACAGGGAACTTGTCATGCAGGGAACATGTCTTCTTGTATGGCTTATACCATCCTTTATTGTGGGATAAACAAGTACGTCTCAGCTCTGAAGAAGTCTGCTTGTGCAGGGTGACCAGGCATTTCAAATCAACAAAATGCTATCAATCTTGAAGTAAAGTGAACTTCTTATAAGTGGATACATATTCATGACAACTCTGCACAGCTGTAATAATCATAACAAAAGATCTTTTTTTATTCCCTCATGCTGCTTGGGATAAAATAAGGATAGCTAACATTTGGGAAAAAAATATACAAAGACCCAAATTACTAAGTATATTGGACAATTTTCTTTTATCTCTTCCTTTTCAAACCATTTCACTGAAATTCATGGTAGGCTTTTAGCCAGGGGAATGTAATGAAAAAACAGGGAATTTTTTTCTAACTTTATTTCCAGTGGGATTTCAAAATTAGAATGAAGGGGTGATGAATTTGATTGTCCTAGAAGTCTGTCTTCTCTCTTATCCTCATCAGCCCAAGCCAGGCGTAGAAGACAAGGAAACACTGTTACGGAAATGCCAGTTCTCAATGAAGTCTGAGAAAGATTGATTTATATTTGTGAACAGAACTCAGACACAACTACAATAGAGCCAAGACTTATATATGTCCTGTGTTTTGCCTAAAACAGTATTCACTGCATGTTGAAACTTCCCAAAAAACCTGAAAGGTTTGCATAAAGAGATACTGATGAAAAGTCTCTTTCTACTGAACTGTCAATCTATTTGAAGACAGTAAACTCCAGAAGTAACTTTAAGAGTATTGCAAGTTCCCCTAGACATTTTTAGAGGAAGTAAAAAAAAAAAAAAAAAAGAAAAGAAATCAGCATCTGATACATTAGAGTACCAATCCAGTCATCAAGAAATAATAATTATGAATATGGTTTAGTGGTCAACTTGGCAGTGTTAGGTTAACGGTTGGACTCAATGATCTTAGAAGTCTTTTTCAACCTAAATGATTCTATGAACGCAGTTGAATAGAAACATGCTAGAAATGTCTTATAAAGTCATGTGATGTTCTTAATTGCTAACCTTGATTTGCTTAATGTTTTATCATATTCAAAGTAGTGTTTTGAAAGTTCGAAAAGACTTTTCACATACTATTCACTTGCAATTTTTTTTTCAAATGTAAGATTTTCTTTACAGATCACAAAACAGCAGAAAAATTTTAGGTTTTACGATGAAGAACATTATTATGGGAGTTTGTGTAGAAAAAAATAACTAGTGAGATGATTGAATTAATAATCAACTGTAAAATATGTGTTTAATGCATGCACAAGAAAAATGTGCTAAGTCCTAAAAGGAGTATGTTCTGTGGTCTTCAGGAATTCTGTTAACTTCTGTACTTTTATGTATGTCCTAATCCTTTCCCCAACAAAGTTTATGTCAATGTTTCTGTTGACGTCAGCAGGAAGCAATCAGAACAAACTGGTAAAGCTGATGATTTGTGTATCTTTAAATTGGCAGCTTTTAAAATATATGGGGTTATAATATTATTAGCTTCCTGGTTTTTTCCCTCAAAATTATATTTCATACATAATCTAATGAATGCACATAACATAAAAAAGGTTTTATATTTCAATGATCAGCTTTTCTGTCATTTTAATGTTAAAGGCTTTAAAGCTTTTTATTTCACTAATGTGGGATTTACATTTTAAAGGTATTCAGTCTCACCCTCTATTTTACAGTTTTCCATGGAAAGTTTCCGTCAAACTCCAACTGCAATGAAAACTGTTCAGGGAAATGCTCATTCTAAGGAGTTACTTTAGCTGTTTTGGGAGTATTATTGCAGAATTACAATAGAGAGGAAACACTACAAATACATAGGTAAAATTGGAAAGCTATGCTGCTGCTTCTAAGACAAGAAGTCTGTGATCTTTCTGTTGATATGTGGATGTATCTTTCCAAGTTCCAATAAACACATTTAAATCTCTAAAATATTTCTATTTCCAATTGTGGGAATTTATTTTTTCTCACATATGTATCTTTTCCTTGTACTTCATTCAGGTGTTGCTCGCTTTCTCCTCTACCTTCCAAAATACACATAAGCTATCCGTAAGCTTTCGGCTATGTGGCTAGCTCTACTGTGAAATGGAACAATACTTTTAAAATATAAAATAAAAATGGCCTAAGTTAAAACATATTTTTCTTTGAACAGTTTGGAAATGGTCCAAGGTTCAAAGTGGCTATTTTGAATGGCACTATGCACATAAGGCTGGTTATCACATTGACACTCTTATCCATGATTAGTAACTCATGTATGAGTGCATACTCCAACAAATATAGAGAGTGTATTATGGACTTCACTGATTTCATTCCTAGAAAAATAAACTGTTAGATCTTTGTTTTCATTTGTATGTTTTTTCCCTAGCTCTTTTTTGTCCTATATATGATCTCCAAAAAGTCCATGCATATGGGAGGTGTACAGTCCTGCTGCTTTACAGCAAGGCTTCCCACTGGCATAGACAGGAGTAATTAGCCAGAGAAACAATGGTCACATTATAACACAGACATTTTTGCGAGGAGGGTTTTTTCAGTATAAAAGCTCAGTTAGAGCTGTTTGTTATATACGCTGCTTTATCAAACAGTTTATTCGGCCTCTGCAGTCTGCTTTAATTTTAAACAGTTATTTAGAGCACTTGGGAAATTCTGCACGTTTGATAAATAGTATCATTTTATGCATTTTTACAATATGAGTAAAGCTCCCTAACCCTTGAAAATAAACTTGAAATTGAAAGAATTCTAGAGATTAATAACCCAATTCAGCCTGATGTTTTACCATGTGGTGAGCTCACCCTTCGAATAATGAACAAATTAACCCATGCAAGTCATAAAATTCCTCCAAACTTAACAATGCCCATCAAAATTCTTCCAGTTCAGACGTTCATGACTTGTATTTTAATGGATTTCAAACTCTGTTTAATGTTAGGCTTCACTTTTCTCCTTTCCTCTCCTCTTTTCTCCTTTTCTCTGCTCTCCTGCCTCCTCTCCTCTTTCCATTCCCAGTGCGGTGTTAGACCAAATGCCTCTTATTTTTTCTTGATCTAATTAAGGTTTGATTAGCATGTAGAATATGTTGGCAAAAATTTAAATATTTAAATTTTGGCTTTCCTTAAATTAGTCAAAGTGCTCGTAAAGCCATAGGTGACTCAAATTTACTTCCTTTCCCTCAAACTCCGAGTGAAACACACTAAATTGATTATGATTATGACAAACTACTGACTTTTATTAAACTCTCTCTCTTTCTGAGTAGATGCATATATCAGAGCTGTTTCCAGTTTTGGCAGTTTCATTTTGCTGAAGTTTGTGCCAATATTTCTTTCAGTTTTAGTCCAGATGGGTTCACACCCCTAAATTTAACTCTGGCTTTCAGGACTGAGCGAACTCAGACTCTCAACTGAAATTTAAGGAAAATGACCTGCACTTGAGAGACATATGAAACCACTTAAATCCAAAGCTTGAGTTGCCCTAGGTTTGTTTGAAATTTGGGCCAAAGTTACGTACTAAAGCCACAAAGCTTACCTGTCTTTTGTCAGATTGACCCAAGTTTCAACTAAAATCCAGATCCATTTTCTTTGTAAGTATTGAAAATGTTGCCTGTGGTAATAACATCAGAGTCTATACCCATTCTTTAGCACCATGATGGAGCAATTCAAATCCCTTGTTTGCTACATAGCCAAAGGAACAATGTTGGTGGGAGGTTGCTTTCAGCTTCCTGTTGAAAACTATGAAGTGAAAACTCAGCCCAAATCAGAAAATTTTAACTGAAACAATAGGCTTAAGCCACGCTGAAAGAAAAATCATGACATGTTTTTTTCCCAGCTTGCTGTTTTAACTCTGAACTGTTAGTTGACTCATTTGGCATGAAATGTGGATTAGGAAAATTTATATTGAATTTACAATCTCAATGAGATTGTTCTCAAGGAGAACAAATCTTATCATCAAGCACTTGTCCTGTGGTATCTCTTGCCTTTCCTAAGTTTGGCTATAGACAGACTTACACACACTCTCTCTTTCTCCACTGTAACTGAGTGAATAGGGGAAGGACTAACCGGTACATCTGGCAGATGACACTGTGAGTTTCATTCCACAATCAGTATTTCTTCCCAGAGGAGGCATGTGTTATCTTGAGTAAGTGTTGGACAAATCCTTTGGAGCCTATTCTGAGATTTGTGTTGATGCCTTTCTTCAGCAGAGAATTCACTAGTAGCGTGTGCTTACCTTAAGAAAGATGAGTTTGTCTTGAGAAGCTCTGACTCAAAATGGCTCCAGGTAAGGATTAGCTAACTACCTGACTACCGAGGCACCCATTTAGCTTGCAGAAATCCCCAGAAGTGAATTGTCAAGCACTTTGAAAGATTCATGAGAGGTGGGAGCTTGCCCACTTCCCTCAAGATATGGATCTTGACCTACAAAACTATATGTCTTTAAAGAATAAGTTATAGGTAAGAACTGCTCCTTTCATTTCAGCAAATAATTCTCTCTCTCTCTCTCTCCCCCTCTCTGTCCTGGTACTTGGGAGCCCTGCAGATCAAGTTTGTGTTTCCTCAACTCCACTCCCATGTTCTAACTTTATTTCCTTTGTCTGTGCTTCAGTTCTTAGCTACCAGCTCAGAAAAGTAAAGCTTCCCAAATGTGCAGTGAGCAGCCAGAAAAAAAATAATAATTCATGTTCCTCTAGAGGAGCAGAGCCCTGTGCACATATGTATATCTTGGTGCACACCCACACACAGAGGGAGAAGGTTGAACCTCTGGGAGAAACAAGAAACATCTCGCTGCTCTCCTCACTGATCCTATCGCGTGCATGAGAGAGGAGAAAATGGGTTTCCCCGTCTCTAATTACCTCATGCATTCACCTCCCACCACACATACTGCAGCCACTGATCCCATATGTGTCCAAGAATATCTTGGAAAAATATATTCTGTCAATCAAATTAAGTCAAGGCTAGATGCCTGAAAAAATAGGATTTTCTGGTGGATGCTTGGATAATACTCAGTGGGTCAGCACATAAATTGAGCATGAGATTTTGCAGGACTGACAGGTAAGGTACACTTAAAATTTCTTATGCAGATGCTATTGCATGGCTGTTTTGCCACGCATCTGATTTCCCAGTTAACTGTGAAGTTTCCTAAAAGTGAAAAGAAGGGTATGGAGAACTGGGGGATGGCTAGAGTTAGTATTTTATTTTTATTAAGTGTTCTTTAACAGCTGCTCTAAGACTGACTACCATGAGTGTTCAAGGAGTTTGGTATATTTATGCTCTTGCTAGGAATTGAAGTAACAAATAGATCATGAGTTTTCGCAGATATCAAGGGACACCTACATTGTATAACAGTTTGTTATAAAATTCCATGCTGATGAATGAGGCATGCTAGTCGGTGTTAAAAATGTAGCTCCACAGACTTAACTGAAAGAGAAACAGTGACATTCCTCACTCATTCGTTCTTTAAGCTGCATTTGGGCATTTATATCATCGTTATGAATGTTCTCTTCACAATTCCTGTGCAACAGTAAAAACGTGAAAAGTATGGCTCATCCTCTGCCTGGTAAAAATAGATCTTTATGCCCATTACTAGGCCAGCTGTTGATGTGAGAGCTATTTGTAGCTGCTTTCTGGTGGAGTTTCAAACTGTCCTCCTGCATGTGTAAAGGGGCAGCTATTCAGCAAGATCTACTCATGCTAAAGCTAGTGAGTGTTTACTGTACTGACTGCCCCCAGAGAACACACTGGGAAGTACTGTATCTATTAAATGTTTTCAAGATCTGGGGTGAGATAATGACTCCACTAAATCAATGGCAAATTTCCCACTGCATTTGTGGGGCCAGGGCTCCATACCTTCAGTTTTTCCACAGAACATTTAGACATGCTCGTGTAAGATTTGAACAGTGCTTAAACTGAAATAAGATCTGCCTGTGGCAGCTTTAATGCCCATAATACCATAGTAACTCGCTGCCTAATTCTGGCTATTATACAAAGTTTGTGGACAGATAATCTGCAACCACTAAATTCTGTATTCCTTTTTGGTTTGGTACACCTTGGGACTGTTAAGTGCATGAAATTGGCTGCTCTGGGACTGAGATAGATTCCATGTTGTACCTGCATGTGCTGCACCTCCCTCGTAATTCCTTTTGTTGTTGAAAAAGTTGATTTTTGTGTCATCAGAGAGCCACAGAAGAGTTCTGAAAACTGTTATCTCATGAGAGGCTGAACAGGTCTTAGGACACTTTAAAGATGAGTTGGCTTCAGGCCCTAGAACAACTACAATAATTTTCCAAAGCTCTTTACTGCTTTTTTTTTTTCTTTCGTTGAAAGCTTAAAAACAGATTCAGTCCAAAAGTGCATTCTCAGCTCTAGCTACACATCAGCTATGTTTATATGGACAAACTGTACAGTTCTCAAACTCCTTTTTGGTTTTCAAGTGGCTTTCATGTGTATCTAATCATCATGTATAAAGTCCAGGCAATTTTCTAGTGCTGACAGCAATTTTGTGCTTAGTCCACGTGCACAGGAGTCCTTCGGAGCGTGTCCTTCAAGGAGTTAGTTATGGCAATTTTTTTGTTTTGCGTTGATATTAAATGAACTTTCTCTTCTTTTTCTCTCCTAAATGTTTTTTCATTTTAAGGTGAGTTCTTGGGGCACACTAGTGAATGTGCAGTTTAAGAAACTGGTAGGACTTCTGCTGGCAACCTGGCTAGTTTATGAATGCTGGAAATTTTTTTGCCAACCTTTTTAATGGTCTAACAAGAATGAACAGCAAGTTGTTATTCTTTACTGGAGACCTTACACATTTAGGCAGGGAGAAGAAAGGTTTAGAAGCTGGTAACTTATGTAAACTGAGTGCACAGCCTCTGCACTCAGTTTCTAAGTGACTTTTTCCACCTGGTGTAAGGTTAAGACACTTTTTCAAGCTTGGGAGTGAGCTACTGTGCCATCAGAGCTCTCGTTAGTGATACACAGAGAGCAGTGATAGCTACCATGGCTAAAAGGGCTAACAGACTTAGGCAATAAACTAATATATTTGCTTTCAAGACTATTCAAGTACCAGAAGGGCCTTCTGATACTAGCTTCAGAAAAAGATGTTATCAATATAATTTGATAGGCTCATCCAAATATGTGTATTTTACCTGTATGCCTCCAGTTACTGCAGTCACACAACCTCAGGGCATTTATCTATGACATACATATGAGAAAGAAGAGAAAGAGACTCAGAAGCAAAACAGCTTATGGCAGCTCAGAGGTGAGTACTTGCTCATTTAATCCATTTATATGAGGCCAAATTTACCGTGACTACAGTGCTGAAGAACATGTTTACGTGGTCTAAACTCAGCTAAATGCTTCAGCCTTTCTTTATCTGTTGGCTTTCTGAGAGAAAGAAGTGATCAAAGAACAAGACAAACCAGACCTGGGTTCAATTCCTTGTTCTTCTAATGAGCCCTGCCCTTAGGATATGTCTTCATTGCATAATTCATTGATGTGAAAAGGTCATCTTCCAGTCCTGAAGAAACATCACGTATGTCTTGTGGCAGAGCAGTCTCTTGTGTCCTGAGGCAGTATGACCACTTGTTCTCTGTGAAGTCTGACTTCTAAATGGCACCATGTAATTTGTTTCATTTTTATAATCCAGAATGTCAGTGAACTGTAAAACCGTGCTCATTATCACGCTCTGTATTAGTTAACCTATTCTTCCCATAGTAGTGTGCTCCATAAGCCTCCAAAGGTGGTCCGTACAGTGACAGTCAACAGAAAACAAAAATCCAAATGCTATAAGCACACATTTATTTCCACAGAGCAGGGTACGTACCTGCAGGTTTAGTCGGAAGCCAGTTCCTAATGGCTTCAAGGCTTATCTAAAATTTTTGCAACTGCACTTGTGACAGTTTGGAAAAAATGTTTGGCATTATTGCTAAGTGCGTTGTTTATTCATCACCCCAATCCTCCTGCTCATCCACTGAGCAGTAGTAGTACATTGTATGATTATCTGCATTATTTTCCCCCAAAAGATTAGAGTTCTTTGAGTGAAAAAAAGGTTGGGAAAGGCTATTTTATATAATAGCCATATAGTCAAATTCTTATTAATGCTGAAGACACTTTTCCTCTATATAATCCAAGAGGAACAAAGTAATTTTACAGCTGTACGAGACAAGAATATGATTTAAAAGACTTTTCTGAGTATTACAAGAACTTCTGGAGAAGTTAAAAAAAGACATAGAGAAATGTGTCTTAAGGGTCCTTCACATAAATATTTTGCCTTAAATTTCAGTCCCAAGATTAATTGTCTCCGGTCTCCAGCCTAACTTCCAGTGCATCAGAGAACAGTCCAGAAGCAAACTCAGCATTTTTTTGCCTTCTTAGTGGAGCATTAATCTGTAATTTTTGTGATTTAATAACATACTTGAAGAACTTTTCTTGGCTAAAATCTGATACGTAGTGCTGGCGACCTCCAATGCCCTTCCTTTCTCTGAACCAAAGGCCTTAATTGTTCATCCTCTAATACGTACAGAGAGACCACTCAAAAGGATGAAATCCAATATAAATAAATGACATTTGCTGATGAGGCCAACTTTCAATTTAAGATTTTTATTTTACCCGGATGCCTGAAATGAGTGGCTAGACTACATTTCAAGGTTCAGGGAAAACTTAATAGATATTTATCGGTGAATTGAAGGAGTGACATGTTGCAAGCATCTGTACTACATTACATTTTAGGGAGGCTACTGTATCTTCAAACTCTTCAGGCCTTATGATGTCATCTTTCATGCTGAGAATTTCAAGCCTGAGAAAATGGATATCTGATAACTGAAAAGCAAAAATAGATTATGATAAACAAGATCCAAGCCATACAGACATATTTGGATTCTGGAAGATGCTAGGCCTACCAGGTCACTTGTCTGCTCCTACTAATGTCAAAGGGATACATGCTGACAGTTTTGGTGGGAATGGACTTAGGTTCCCACTGAATCTACCCTTAAGTGAACTCATTTAACATGAAGATAACATTCATTATATGGCTTTAAGGCCTCCTCCCTCATACCCTTACATAACATACAACTAAATAAAATTCAGATGTCCTGAAGATCTATACTAAGTGTAAAACCAACTGACCGTCCAGCTGGGTAAGAGTTAAATGCCAGTCAAACTAGATTTATAGAGTGACTGAGGCTTTTGGTCTTCATTTTGTCATTACTTTCCCTTGTATTTCTGGTAAACATAAAAAACCCTTTCTTGTTCATAAACTACATGACAAATCCTCTTAAAATCTAATTTACTTCATGCTACTTATGACATGTTTATTTTCTGTAATGCACTTGGCTTTAGTACTCACAAAAGTACTCTAGTAAAGTTCATTTTGTTTTATTTTCAGTTCTTGCTGTAGATATTTCATTCTGAAACTTCAGTGAAATGTTTATAGAAAATAAAAAAAAAAAACCCTTTGCATTTAAATGTTAAATGTATCATTATATATAAAATACAATGGATGATTATAGGTACAGAGGTAATACCCCTTTACAAATCCATCTTTTGATTGTGGTCCTACATTAGGACCTGAGAATGTGCTTTTCAGGTGGCTGGGATGCTACATCTTCAAAAATGGCATTTGAACATCCTCAGGACACTGTGCTTACTCAGAACTGTCCTTCCCCAGTAGCTTTCTAGCTGACCTCTGTGATATCTCCCAAGGCAAACAGACTATTTTTGTATCCTCTCCATATCCTAGTTTGCTTGAGGAGGAACTGTCAATGCTCAGACATTTGTCACACATCCAGCAAATATCTTGTTTGATATTTATCAGGCAGAACATCTTGACAAATGGGTGACTAAATGAAATGCATTTTAATTGTTAAAGAAGCACTCTAAAGCATCAAAACTTTTTCCACAAGAGGAAAAAATGAGTCACAAGAGTTACTGAGAACACTTGAGTTTTTTCTGTAATCCCAGTGCGTTCTTCTTTTTAAAGAATTACTGTCTCTGTAAAGACATATTTACAAGGTGTCTGGTACTATAGATCTGTTTGCACAAAACTTACATTTATACCACTTCACTCAGAGGACAGGTTGTAAAATTAATTAAGAATAACACAGAAGTTGCTGAACTCTATCCTACTTTAACTAACTGGCTTCCAGTATGATATTAATTATTTCAACTGAGCTCAGATCTTTCACAACATATAAAGCTGATGTACACAATATTAGGGACCCTATTCACATCTGAAGTCACTGAACCTTTTAATTGTGAGTTTTTCTTTTGCCACATGATGGTGAACTCTAATAATCAGGGTCTTGATATTTCGGAATAGGCATTTCAGAGCATACGCCCTAAATTATCTCCTCTGACATTCTTACTTCTGTGCATGCAGCTTCTGAGAGCAAATTGAGAATAATGGGTCCTGTGAGAATAAATACACTGAAGCAATGACTAGTGCCATGATATAAATTCTGAGGAAATAAAGCATTCTCTTAACTATGTTTAAATCACATGAGAGATGGGGGGGGACACATTAAACAAAGTCCATGCACTGAAATCCTGAACAACTGCTTGCTAATCTGCCAAAGTTCCTGTGATTCAGTGAGGTCTGAGGAAAAACAAAAATAACCCAGTAACTAATAGGACTACTAAAGCACACAAGGGGTCTGAAGTGAAGTTATACAGAGAATCTCCCTTCTGGCATTTCCCATATTCTGAGTGCTTGACTTGGACTGCTATTGTTCTTCTAACTTTGTTTAAAAAAAGTAGTCTGTCCACACGTCCTGTGTATAAAATATTACTACTCACAGAAGGCTGTTTTAGTAGGGCTTTCTCGTGAGAACAACTCCTCTTATTGCCGTATGGAGAATTAGATGAGAAATCCCAGTACTCTCAAAGTCATTTCAGGTTTGCTACTGATTTCTACAGTGGATCAGAATTTCACCTTTAATATTGCTAAGGGTCAAAATACAACTGAAGGAAATGAAAGCAAACGGTAGTAAAACATCAGCAGTAAACCTGTCCCACAAATTTCTTGTGGTTTTACAAGGATGTAGTTAATACATTAAGTTGTTGTTACCTAATTAGGTGACTTTTATTGTGTCATCAAACAGAAAACTGATACCAAATGGCATGTGCATATAAATGAATGAGAGAATAGAGACAATGTTAGCAGAGCAGAAAACAGCCACCGCCTGAAGCATGATTTCAGTGTGGGAGCAGAGACCTTCTGAAGGAGAACCTATTTATATGGAGGAAATGATTAGTGAATAATAATTAGTAAGAAGTTATCGGGGTTCTGTCTTTACAGAAATAAATTAAACCGATCACAATCAAACCCATACTTAACAATACTGTTCTAAATAATAGCTGCATCAGTCCTATGGGTTATGTCTCCTCTTTCTCTAAGAGTCACAGCAAAAGCACCATGGACCATCCTTTGAGGCTTCTGCATCCCTCACTCATTTTCATAGAGCATAAACTGGGGTGACTCTCTTGGGGGGGAAGGTGTCCTGTCATTGTCCCTGTTCCCATTCCCATTGCAGTCACCAGGACTTCAGTGGGAAAAGGATTGGAGTGAAGCAAAATATTAATCAGTTGAGTCAAGATGGCAGAATTGGGAGGTAAACGCTGAGCAGATCTTTAATGCAGCGAATGCTATTTTTAATACTCTCTGCCTCATCATTAAAAGCTCTGACCTTCGTTGAAAAATGTACCACTATAAAACCAAGCACACACAAACGGACTTGGTCTGCGACAGAGCGTGGGAACACGTTAGACCCACTGTCATGATGAATGTCTGCAACGTGCAGCAAGAACTCAGTTGGACAACAGATGCAAGGAGAAGGTCAGGAAAGGTGAGGTACCAACGATGGTAAACCAAACCGTGAGCAATCCTGGATGCCCGCTCAGCTGCCTCCCTCTCCGCTTGCAGGAGCCCGATCTCAGGAAAGCAGAGCTGCATTTCCAGGCACGGCTGCAGCGGCTGCGACGTCAAGAAGACTCGGGTTGACGTGCCTCCAGAAACTAAAGGGTGGATCCAAAAAAGCCACAGGTACTCTTCCTATCAGCTTCATTAAGCCCTCCTCACTGCAGGGGAAGCCAAGCGAGCGCTCTGCTTGGGAACACCCCACTGCTCAACGATAGGATTGTGCTAAATGCTGTTGCTTTCAAAACCAATCCATAGGGAAATATGAGCATTTGCTGGTCCTTCAACCATCCTGCCCAAAGGACGCGCGGACAAGAGCGGAGCTTGCTGCTCTGTGCTCCCTTGCCTGCCGCTGCGTGTTAAGCTGAAGCAGATGCCGGTCTAACTTTTAGGTGCCTAAACCCTTCCTTGTACCCATCTCCTCAGGCTGAAGCCTGTTTCTCTGCTTCTGTACGAGCTGTACGTTTCAGCGCGAAGGCTGCCCTCCACAAAACCGGAGCGGCGGGAGAGACTCTTTATACTAACAGGCTCTCACGGGAGAGGGCTCACCTTTGTGCCTCAGCAGATCAACCTTACTTATAGGTGGCTGCAACAAATCACGGGAGGGGATTTTAATGTCGTAACGGCCCTGAAAGTAACAGCTATTTTCTGCTGGTAGCGGGGCTGTGCAGGACGCGATGGGGGACGCACGGGTGCAGTTGTGGCAGGAGAACATCCTGAGCCAGCGCTTCCCAAGCCTCTTTAATTTGAATGAAAATTTCACAATATCACTTCATTAGTATTGCTATTGACAAAGGACGTAGAAACGCTGCAGGGATTGCTCTAGCGATTTGAACCTCTTATTTGCACAGGCCATTTTTATAAGGCCTGTTTTTTTCTTTTTTTGGAGCTGAGCTTTTCCACAGTGGAGAAAAATCTCAGTAGTTACCTACTGTTGGGTTTCTACTGTAACAGCAGAAAAGAGCAAAAAATGGCCACTTGATTTTTCAGCCAAAATCAGTGAAAAACATGAAAGGAAGATTTCCATATGGAGGCTACTTAAAAGTTGGACCAAAAGTCTTCATTCTGCATTGTAGGTTATAAGAATCAGATATAAACTACTTCTTATTCTGCAGTGATTTTTCTAGGAGACATTTACAAGGAGGAATAAAGCCAAACTCTCAAATAAAAAAAATGTACTTAGAGCAATTTATCCATCTTTAATAGCTGCCCTGCTATTTAATATCATGTTCTAGAAGACTTACCATGGCTCTGTGGAAAAACATTTGTTAAACACAGGCTGCTTCTTCTTTCAAACAATCAGGTTTCAAATACACCCAGAGTGTTTCATTTTCCAAGAAGTATTTCCATTTGTTTTTAGAATGATTCACTCTCTATCCTATTTCTGTATATTTTTAAATTAAAACACTTTTTTTCTTTTTTCTTTCTTTTTTCCTAGTTATAGGAATGACATTACGTCAAATGGAACAGTGGTAACGATTTGTCTCTGATTATGGTACTTTACAGGCTTCACGCTTTCATTTTTTAATTTCTCAAGACACAGATGGACCCTAAGCATTATGTCATACAAATAAGTAGAATGGCCATAATGGCCAATTAAAAGTTTGTGTCAGCAAATTTTTAGTCAATTACTGCTATTTATGGGCTCCTGTTTAAAAAAAACAAAAACAAAAACCCTGATACAAAGAAAATAGCACTGGCATATTTTAACCATGTTGTTCAGAGAAGCATGAAAGAACTCAGATGAGGAAAGAGAGTAGCTGTTATTAGATGAACTAACATACATTTGAAAAAAGGGACAAGCAATTGGTTGGATGACTCTGATTTTGGTCTTGACATATAGAAATATATTATCAATATTATAAAAAAAATTAATTGAAAAATCTTTTATTATAGCTGTCTTTAGGAGCATGAAGAAAGATCCTTTACCCCTCAATTAAACCATAAATGTAATGCTGAATACACTTTAATAGGAAGGAGTGAACAGTTGTGTACTTGAAGAAAGCTGTTGTTGAAAAAGGCACTAAGTCTTGCGGTACATGTTTATTTCTGAATTTCCTTGAGCACAGATGAAACTCCTTCTCAAAGCAAAATGATCTGTAATTCCTATTGGGTACAGGATTTATGTTAGGGGCTACATAAAGGGCAAGTGCATTAGTTTGTAAATGTCACACCACAGCAGACTTGGAAAAAGAGAATTAAACTCTAAGAACAAAGCTTTCCTAATGCCACATGACACAAAGCTCAACAAAGAATATCTTGACAGGTAGGGGGTGGAGGAGGAAAAAATCCCATAGCCTATCTCAGCAGGAGCACGTAAGTAATGCGGTATGAGGCTTACAGGGAAAAACACTGAAAGTTTGAAAAATGTGCACTACACAGACCGTACTGCTTTCTAACACACACTCTTTGTGTTAATTCTTTAGCTCCTTTAGTACAGTATCTTGCATAAGTGATACCCTGAGAAATATTTTCTAGTTTACAATAGTATCTGACATGCAGAAGTGCTAGACTCCGTGAAGATAATTCAATCAGTCAGCAAATCCTGTTGTCTCTCAGTTTGTAAATTCAAGTGATAATTCTGCATTCATCTAATGTCAGTCTGTGGCAAAAGGCCCAAAATACGGATTATAGCAGAGGAATTTTGTGTGTGAGAGGAGAGAGGAGGAACTCTGATTTGCAAAGGCTCCCCTCAGAGTTGTGTTTCAGGAAAAAAATATGCATTCGCTTCTCCCTCATATTACTTTTAAAAATCCTGCGGTTTGTGTGTTTAAAATAATGTTGATGTAGACTTGCTTTATGGTGTCTTTTCCTTCTGTCATCTCAAACTGCACAAAGCTGTAGTGCTATAACCAAAGATTATACATACTCATTGTCTTATCTACTCTAACTGCTCACACATTCTGCCTTTTTAAGCTTGGCTATGTTGGAATAATCAGTTTTAAAATTGTATGGGGGAAGCCACACAGCACTTTCACCGATGTGATTGAATCTGTTGAATTTCAACTACTGTAAGTACTGATATGAAGAAACCTAAACAGTTACGACCATTGGGTTAGTTCCAATGGTAAAGGACTTCTTACATTTTTTACATCTGCCAGCAGAAATATGTGTCTTTGTGTTGTGATTATAAAATGCCACAGGTATGTTTGCAGCATCTTTAAAAAGATTAAAATTAAATATCCATCAGTACTTTCATCTGTGTGCATGTGTAAGACTTCCAGTGCCAAAAACTCCCAGGCATGAGTTCTGTGTTTCCTTCCTCTGTATTCCTGGTTGCACTCCATAAACATAACCTCAAGCATTAGTCTCTTTGCTACAAACAAAGTACGGATCTTAAATTGGCTAGTGTAAGTGTGTCAATAGAGAAAGCTTGGGAAAATAAGTGAGTTGCTATGCAGTCTATCATGAGCTTCAGTGACTAAGAGCTGGAAGAACCACAACACTGTTCAGACGTTTTCACACTTATCGAGACAAACCGCTGGAAAATGCGATAATGAACGGATAATCAGCTGCAGCTTCGCAACCCAAAACTTTCCCATTTTTTGAATATTCCCTACTTCACTTCCTTGTAGAACAAGTCTAACTTCACAGTCTATAAAAATATTTCTATTTGTTTGAGCAGCCTCTCTTAGTCAGAGCAGCAGGCAGCGTGATAGAAAAACAGGGTTATTACAAAGGTGTTTTTGAGTCTCGGAGGAGCAGTTCACGGCTTTCTGAACTTGCTCTGCTCCTATTGTCACACTGCAGAGAGGGCTGGCCAAGACAGCCCCACAGGTGGGGTCTACCTCCCACTGAACAGTCTGTTTAACTACAATTCATCCCTCACGTGAAGTCGAAGGCAGTAGATAGCATCCTGCCATGTACATGACCAACTCCCAGTATCTCAAGTGGAGCCTGTGGGAAAAGGAGCACGGTCCAGATTCAATACAGCCGAGGTATTTCCACCCAGCTGGCCCACATTTTGCACTGAGGCACTGGACCTCTGCCCTCCTGCATCTTGCCCATGGGCAGAGACCAGGGCGATACTCATCCTTCTCCTAAAGTACCACCAAGAAGCCAACCAGCAGGATGCGCAAACGCTGAGGGGCAATGCATGGCCACAGATTTGCTTTCAGTCTTTTTGCATCAAAGAGAGGCTGACACATATGAGGCCTTTTTTAGTTTTTAATTTCCAATAGGAATATTGTTAGGAAACTGAGAACTTCTTCCATAACAAGAAGACACTAGATTTCCAACATAAATTTCATTCCATTTGAGGATGAAGAGATCTCCAATTTTCCTTCTGAAAATGTGACAAAAAAGGCATTTCAATCCTATGTTGCTCTCTAACCCTCGCTTTTTTCCACTAGCTCCCCCCACACATAATGTGTGCAAGGGAGTTTCTATTACAATTATTTACAAAAAAGAAATTGTTTGATTTATGAATGATACAGATGATAGCTTCACACTTTCATGTTCATGAAAAATTCTCATTGCTGGTGTGATATGCTGCTATAATTAAATGGTTCTCTGTGCTGCTGCTGCTGTTCTATAGGCAGTGGCATAGAAATAGAAAATAAGTAGTAGGAGACAATTAACTTTAGTATAGTTCTCCTGCAGGTACATACTGGCAACTTTTCTATCATATTTCATTTACACAGAATTGCCACTATTGGATAAGACAGTCTGTCACCACACGAACTGCTTGAAAACTTTTTGTTCCCCACATCTGTAGCATTCATGCACACAGTTTTGTCCCTGAAGCCTGCGTTTGGTGCATCTATAAAACAATATTTACAAATTTACATCGTTTTCCTTAGAGAGACTTTTGTACAGGATTATCGTTTTCTGATTGTCTTTGGGCAGTTTCCAGAGCATGTAATACCCAAATACAGGAATCATGGCAGTGATGTAACTGGGGGTTGTTAGCAAAAGAGCTTATTTTGAACAGAAAGTAGATCGTCATGGCCTTCAGTCTTATAAACCAGGGGAAACACTGACTATTTTGAAACTGTTCATGGTGAAATATGTCCCATTCTTTGTGTGTGTGTGTGCGTGCATGCCCACAGATTTAATTTGCTGTGATTGGATTAGTGGATAATTCCAATTATCTGGTATCCAGGCAGTGACTGACATTGTGCCCACGTTATCAAAAGTCAGTGTTGCAGCTATCTTAAGCAGACATACTTCCTGACAAAGCACTCCAGTGGAGTTCCTCATGGCACAAGTACTTTTCAAAATGAGTCAGGCGTTGTGAAATAAGGTCTGTTCAATGTGAGTCATTTGGACCTTGATACTTTCTGGTTATGTTTTGCTAACTTAGTTTATTCTGGTTCACACTCTACTCTGGAATGAGTTCCTTTTCTGCCAGCTAAGTACCATCTCGGCACAAATAAAATGGCAGAATCAAACCCTAGAAAGGTGGTTGGTTTAGACTAACTTCTCTGAACTTCTTTACCAGTCAATGGTGAGTAAGTTGAGCTGCCTAACTGGAGTTTGTTGAATACTCCACAACGTCAAGCAAGGCAAGGAGTATCTTGTTGATCCTCACAAAGTCAGACTGTGTAACCTGGGAGATAAAGACACCGTAATTTAATGGCATGAACAGCACCACTCTAGTTAATCCTAGCTGCATTTGTTGCATTAAAGCAACAGAAACTAACATTAAAAATGTAAGTAGGAATTTTAAGAGCTTTATTGAAAGTAATCAAGGAAAATCTTGTTCTCCAAATATGAAAAATAAATAAAATCTTAGCCTGTTGCTTTGGCCTAAAATATACTTCTAGGTGGTGGGTTGGGTTGGGTTTTTTTTTTATTTCCTTCAATGATTTTATTCAAAAGCAAAGTAATCCATTAAATAGCAGAGGGACTCTATAATAGCTTTTTTTCTCTCATGCTCTTACAATGCCTGGCTGAATTGATCTCCTACATCCTTATTTGTGTTGTCAGTGGCACAGATTTGTTCCAACTCATCCTATCAATATATCACTTTCTGTTGTCATATTTTAAAAACTCTTATTTGTTATTGTAGACTACATGTTCTTAGAACCCATAACAAAGAGGGACATTTGCTGATGTTGGGCTTATTTAGAAAATAGATATGATCTAAAACAACATAACTCTGGTTTTAAGAGAAAAACAACCCAAGAGTGAACAAAAGCAAACTGTTCATAAAGGAATGCATAACTGAGAGGACCATTTGGTGATCTTGCGCTTACTTAGGAAATAAGAGTGTTACAGTCTGTTTTGAACTCAACATCCAATGGCTACCACCTCAATACAAAAGCAGAGTTATTAGATACTAACAGAAAACCACTGCTATTTATTTATGTTTATTGCTTTCCATCTTGTTTTTAAGGTGCCCTTAGATTTGGAAGGCTGACTTGAGGATAGCAAAGGCTTCAAAACAATAAGTACTGAATGCATTAAGTATCTAGCTGAGGTCTTCTAAGTAACTTCACAGTGACAGCCAAAAAATAATTATTCAAATCACATTACTTTTACACAAAATCTTACTCAACAGCAAGCACTGCACATTTCCGAGAATGGAAGTATTTTCCGTTAATTAAGAGTTCTCAAAAAGTGTATCATGAAATACAAAACACATGCCATTAATATTCACTTGGGGCTAAAGAACAACTCTGATAATATCTGTACTTATTAAACTTTTCATTCCAAATAGTATTTATCATACAGATCTCTTGCATCATGACATTGCTTGTTTCAGATGAACACACAAAAAGCTTCCTTCTCCAAAGAACAACTCTCCAACTACTACTCTGGTTATTCATGCAGTGGAGAGCTGAAATGGAAAAACAAGATGTTCCATGTGCTTGAAAGAAGTTTCTAACATGCCAGGATGCCAAAAGAAAATTTACCTTTTTGAGTAAATGGTATGAAGAAGTGCAATTGTGTAGAGAGGACAATATGAGAAAAACAGCTTTTTTTTGTCTTGTAGCTCATGAGTGATAGCAAGAAGTTCTATGCTCAACTAATCCTTTATATTGTGTGTTCTATATTACTTTAAAGCTCTAAACAAGGAAATACTACTCATATTAATGAAATGCAATTTTCTTTTACAATAAACCTTTTCTGTATTACCCTCTCTTTTTTACTGGAAGTCAGTTGTAGCGAACAGATGGTGAGTGAGTCCACAATAAGGCTTTCATGACTATTGCATAAGTATTTTCTCTAATGTCTTAAATAAGTTCCAGTATAAATCCTCAAGGCAATGCATACATACACACACACACAAATATATATATAAACATACACATATAAACATATGTGTAAATATATATAAAAATCATATATCCATTATCATGAAGTTTTTATAGAATGTAATGGGGACGAAGTCTGTAGAATTATGTAGAAATAATTGTAAACTATGCAAATAGTAATAACGTTGAGTATTTTTTCTGTGATTTCTTTTAATTATTCTTTAGTATCTTACAACAGACTTTCAGTAACTTACTACATTCCTTATGCTGTTCAACGAAAGAATAGGAAAAAAGTAATTTCTTCTTTGGTTTATTTTTAAAACTTTTTTTTTAAAAGGGATAGCACTTTCTTATATAGATCTACTTTTTAACTCACCACTCCTATGACATAATGCTCTTTTTTACTAGCATATCTAGAATTGGTATTAAAATGAATATTTAAATATAGTCTGTAGCACTATTAAGGTTATAAATTTTAAGCAGCAGAAGAGGCTGGAACTGTCATGACTATAGCTGAGCAAGTAATTGGAAATATTAGTCCCAAATTATTGTTTCAATAGATTCTTGAGTGAGTCATTGTCCCAGCCCTACTTGTAATCATCCATGCAAATTCAATTTGTTTGCATGAACCCTGGAGTGTGTCTACTTTTCAGACAAATCATTCATGTATACAGATCATTTCAGCTTCAGCTAAACTCATACTGCAGTTCAGGTATTTTCGTAATTCCTTTCGGAGCTGCTGGTTCTCTGTTTTTAAGGCTTCAGATGCCACAATTGCACTCCACGGCTTGGGAGACCTATCACGAAATATGACGAATAAAGAAGGAGGACCCGTGAAAGCTCACAAACATCCCAGTTCATTGCTGAAGCTCCTTCTGAGTTTCTCACCTCAGTGCTTCATCAGGCAGCTCCAGCCAGAGCTGTCCTGGGTTTAGAGCCCATTCACCCACTCGGAGCTGGAAGTATCTTTGGACATTAGGATTCACATGGCTTAGACATTGCAGTGCTCATCAAACCAGTATTTAGATATTTATGGGTGGGGAGCTCCTTGGAGAGCCCTGGCAGACGCCTGCCTTTTTAGATACGTAAATGCTAATAAATGTTTCTGCCTGTGTTGCTACATCTGCTTTGAACTGGCACAGTTAGTGCTGTGTTTTGAAATGACAGATAGTTATCATCCTTTTGGGGGCTGTATTTTCCAAGCCGTCTATTTAACAAAATGAAGAGCTACATCTTCATTTGCTGTAGTGTAGTATAGGCACTGTGAAAGTAAAGAGAAGAGCTATACCACTTTCTGCAAGCACAAGCAAACTGCAGCTTCAGATTTCAACATTGCTTCCCTGATGCCAAAAGGACTGCTTCTCCTTAACACAGGTTTTAAAACATCTGATATAAAATCACTACTGTGAAACTTATCTATTTTTTAAAGAATACCCTTTAAAATGTAGTACTTTGTTGCTGTTTGGAAAATTGTAAGGGATTCTCTTCAGGATGCAGTTTTATGGCTGAAACACAAGTGTTGCATTCATGATACAAGCAGGGATAATTTTCAAGCAATCTATCTTTAAAACAATTCTACCATCTTTTGTGTTAATCTCGACACATAAAATGTTTGGCTAAACCTGCCCTGCCCAAAAAATCTGTGTTGGTTTTAACCTAAAAATATTTTATTGCTATTTTTCTAAGAGCAATTATTAATAGTGCAAGCTTCGATCCCCTTAAACAGAAGGGCAGGAAGAAAGCCTGAGTCAAAAGCTATTAAAAAGCAACATTTAAGTTGTTTGAGCATGAAAAAGTTAGAGGCTCCCTGTTTTATTGACTGGTCTGTATTACAACTATGTACATTGATACGGTAAACCTGTTCACAAGCATTGCAAAAGTGGCTGTTTGTTATTTATAGATTTTTGCTCCTACAAAGTCATTATTTTATGTTTTATTGAAGATGCTTTAGTTCAAAATTGTCTTATAAAACTCTATATTATGGATTATCATAAAATAGTGGTAAAAACATTCTTCTCAATGTAACTTGATAAACTGTAAAAAGTTTTAAACTACAAGTAATTTTTAAGGTTTGGGGTGGGGGTCTTAGTGAAAAAAACCCACAGACATCTTTTATTTATAGGATTCTGCTAGAACATTCTCCTATATTTCCAGGACATAAAGTACCCAAAGGCTAAGCAACACTGAAAATGTGCTGTACTGAACTATCCTAAATGCAGAAAGAGAATGTCTAGTTCATTTGATAGACTTTTTCATTTATAGTTTGAATAAATTTTTTTTTTTTTTTTTTTTTTACCTCTTGCTGCTTAAAGGGAAGTACAAAGATTTCTGGTAAATAGTGTTTTCAGGTATTTTCTTTTTCATGGCACATTTTGCTTGCAAACACACAGACCAGGGTTGGGACGGTGGCAGGGGTTTTTTATAATATATGACAGGATAGAAAGTTAGGAAGGTAGATAGCAATCCACCTGCATAAACAGTATTATTGTACAAATATAGGGTACCAATGAAATTTCAGTTTGTTTATATTCAAGATTTACACAACTTAATATCTAAATAACTGCTTTAGGTTTTAAAGAAAACTGTGCAAGTGACCTTCTGACCTGTGTTTGCAACATATTCTTTTCAGCCTAAAAACTAGGCCACCAAGCTAGTTTTAGGCAATGTCGTTTAAGTTTGTTCCTAAGCACAGGTTCATTCTTGCTAGACTTAGTAGGATTCCTGTATGCCTCTGTACATTTGTTATTTACTACAATAAGCTGTAGACACCAGAGTAGAGGCAAGATGCTGATAGTCAGTTACTGTTAGATACTGTTTTTCTGTTACAATAATTCAGACTAAATTAATTTTAAGAATATTATTTTAATAATTTCAGGAAGATAATTCAAGATATACCACAATTTAATATTCTCAAAGACACTCTTAATCTCTCTTTTCCTAGCTTATTACTTATTACTGTTTCACAAAATAAATTATACTCCATCTTTGCCCAGATTTGGGGTTGTTTTTTGACAATGTAATACCACCATTCTCTTTTTTTTGAAAAAAGACAAAAGACATTTCCTGCCAAAGGATTTTCCTTTTAATTCTTCCTTTTTCCACATAAAGCCTGTTCTTACAGATGTGGGAATTACTATCATGTTCACATCTGAATAGGGACATTGATGATGATAGTAATAACAAAACTAATGAGAGAAAGAATTACTACTGAGAGAGTATTTTAGTTTGAAAGTATTGTTCAGATGTTGAACTAGTTTCATCTCTGGAATAACTTTTCCTTTTTCACTGTTATTACATCAGGGAACTTCATCCCTTATGCAATCCTTTTACGTCTTAGTTAATAAAGCTTCATGGCTTTCCTTTTGTGTATCTACAGTAACTTGTCCTTCCTACAGATATAAATCATCTCCAACCTTATCGCCCCTTTTATTTATAACCGCAGGAACACTTGTTTTGCAATTTTGCAGTCTATTGTGGCTTTAAAGAAGCAAGTAGCAACGAAAACCTCCATTCCTGAACGTTAGATATGAAGTTGTTCATATAAAGAACTTGCATCTTTTTTTCTTGGCTCTCGCATACTACTGGTATCTTAGGAACAGTGAATGGAAGGGAGACAAGGGGACAGATAAGGGAGTGGTTTAGAGTTTTATGTGCAACTTAAGACCTTCGTAATGCCTGAGCAACTACAGTCTCTGAAAGGACCCCAGATTTTGGCAGACCCATATCCCCTTTACTGAAAGCAATGCACCCTTATTGCAAAGAAGGCCAGCAGCTCCATGGGTTGAATTAGGCAGAACATTGCCAGAGTTGCCAACAGGCCAAGGGTGGGTTGACCCTTCCCCTCTGCTCAGTCCTAGTGAGACAAATCGGGAGTGCTGGGTCCACTGCTGGGCTCCCCAGTGCAGGAGAAAGAAGGACATACTGGAGCAAGTCCCACGCAGGGCCACAGAGATGATGAAGGGGCTGGAACACCTTCCCCATGAGAGGCTGAGAGAGCTGGGACTGCTCAGCCTGGAGCAGAGAAGGCTCAGGGGATCTCATCAATGTGTATAAATACCCAATGGAGTAAAGAAGACAGACCCAGATTCTTCTCGCTGGTGCCCAGTGACAGTTCAAGAGGCAATGGGCACAAACTGAAACACGGGAGGTTCCCTAAGAAAAACTTTTTTACTGTGAGGGTGATCAAACAGTGGCACAGGTTTTCCAGTGAGGTGGTAGGGTCTCCATCCTTGCCTATATTCAAAACCCAACTCGACATGGTCCTGAGCAACCTGCTCTAGCTGACGTAGCTTAGACTAGACAATCTCCAGCAGTGCCTGTCAACTTCAGCCACTCATGATTCTGCCATTCTGTGAAAGAAAACACTGCCCAGGCCACAAACGTTTTGCAGAGATGCCCCCCCACCGTCACCGCCATTTGGCTTCACCAGTTCTTCTCAGCCCTGACAGGATGGGACTGTCTCCAAGAGCAGGGGGAGGAAGCCTCTTTTCTTCCCTGATCACTGCTTCTTGGGCTGCTTCCCCTTGAAGATAACTAACCGAGGCCTTCATCCTGCAAGTTCTTAGGCATGCGATAAACTATCACAGGAGATATTCCATTAAAGCTAGTAATGTTACTGATGTGGTTAGAGCTCAAACATATGCAAACGTGTCCGGAAGACAAGGTCTCTAAATAGCTTTTTCTTTGAGTTGTGTTGGTGTTTTTGATGGTAGGAAGATTTGACCGCTGGAATGCAGAAATTACCATCTCATTTCACTGTTCAGCAGCCATAGGATGACGATAACACTATCACTCCAATGAATCCAGCACCATTTGAAGCTTCTGTAACTTCAGCTATTTGAAAGTTTGAGTTTCAGGTCAGCTGTAAATCTCCAGTTGAACAATCACCATCAGGTGTTGAAGAAACAGGAGAAGGTTTCAAAGGCTTTCTAGTGCCAGGGCATCCGGCATACTGAAAGGAAAGGAGTACATAGAAAAGCTCTGGACTTCCTGCCATTATTTAAAAAAGCTCTTCAACTGTCAAGCGTGAAAGAAGTAAGCTATTGTAATAGCCAAAACTCTCACCTCCCAGGAGGAAGAAATATTTCAGAGCTTCATTACATCTCCAGATATACAATTAGCTGAGCCCCCACTAAAATAGCTGCCATTCTTAATTTTGTCCTTCGAAGCAGTCAAAGCTGAAAATTATGCCAATGCTTCTTTTCTTAAAAAAAAAAGGGGGGGGTGGGGAAGTCTGAGTCCTTTAATCTATGAAGTCATTGATTTCTTCTTTCTGGTTATTAAAAAAAAAGAGTCATGATTATAAAGCATTGTAATTGTAAGTTAAATACTTTGGGGCATTCATTATAAATAAGAGCAGCTATGATCATTGGATCCCTAAGCAGTGGCTGGAAGCAGTTAGCCTATCCTACCTATTGCAGTGTTTCAGTACTTTCATGTACTTCAAACAGGAAGTGGATCTGATATTTCATGTATCTTATATATTCATTTTGTCAGTTACTAAGATATACGATAAAGGAAGTAATGTATAACTTAAGGAAATGCTGTAGAATGTCATTTTGGGAACAAGGAAGACTTACCCAACCACAGTAGTGTGAATGGTAGTAGCTCCTCTTAGGTACTACTCATATGTTTACAGTTTTCTATTTGATAGCGCGGAAAGCTAGACTGCAGGCTTTTCCAATACAGCATGAAAACTGCTGTATAAAAACTGCATATAAAAAATAGCTATTGGGCACTAGCCAAGATCAGATAATAAATTATGGTCAAAACTAGATATAGTACCCAAATATGGTCCATTTTAGCTACTGGCACACAAAGTAAGGTTGGCTGGAGGCATGCAGAATTCCCCTTATTAGTCTGCTGAATAATTCTTTGTCTTGTGTGCCACTCTGGGCAACATTTAGAAGGAATAAAGACAGTGAAGTCAATATTTAGCCTATTTAGCTTTTTGCGTAGTTGGATATAAATATCTTATTATTGTGTCACTTTTTTCAGTTTCCATTGCTGTCATATCCGATCACTTTACAACGTGCAGAAGCTAAACTAAAAGGATGAAAGTACTTTCTCTCTTCTTTTCATTAGCTTTTTTTAACCTAAAGATTTGCGCTTCACAGAAAATGAATAATGTGTAAGAATAGCCATGCCAATTATCAACGCAAATACGTCTTACAGAAGATTTATTTTTCCTGTACAGTTGCGAGCTCCAGCCAAATTTTTTGCATGAAAAAATGTGTCAATTTAAGTTCCAGAGCAAGAAAAAAATTACTGACTAGGCCCATCTTCTTCAGAGAGATCTCCTGTTGTAACAGATTTTTGGAAACAAAAAAGAGTGTGAAGCTGTAACAAAGTCAGTAAAGGCTATCTGAATATGAAGAAGTCATCAGTCATTATTTGATGATTTAAATGATCCATCAGCTTTATCTTCAGTTGCTTTATCTGCAGTTATCCAGCTTTCCTTCAGCCTCTTGCTGCTAACAATCCTGCGAATGTTTGGCATAAGTTTGAAACATTTTGTCTTTTTTTTTAAAGGAAGCCCCTCCACTGAAATTTTGCTGTTTAATGGTTCATGGATTAGTCATATGTTAAATTGTGTCACCTATATTTAACTGCAAATCCTAAATTAATTGGAAAAACTCCACAACAGTGCCTGATATTCTGCTGCTTAGCTGTGATGCTAGACTAATTCAAAAGCTTCTTTAAAAGAATTGTGGCATGCTTCCAAGAAAAAAAAAAGGAGTAAAAGAAAAGCAGCCTGCTAGCTGCATGATATTAAGAGTTAAGCCACTGTTAAAGAGAATTAAAATCATGGACTCCAGTTCTACAAACAATCACACACGTGTTTTACTTTAAACATGTCAGTAGTTCTATTGACTTCAGTAAGCCTCCTTGCATCGCTTAGAGGTACTGAAATATTATATACATGCCAGAGAGAAATTCTTACTGAGCTTTTTCCTTAAGCACGGGTCCTCCCATTTCTACTCATGCGCGTGCTACAAAATCTGGGCAATTAATGATGGGAGGCATTGCTAAAAATCCTCACTGCCAGCTGAAAGCAGTGAACACCCACTCAAAAACTTAAACAGAAATTCTGTTATAGTAGATAGGAGCATCTGCTTTCAAAATGAGCTTTTCTGCCCAGAAGGCTCTAGAGCTGAGTAAAGAATATCCCAGCCTTTTCGTCCCACATAGACTTTCTATTATTTATGATCCTAATTCATTGTGATGTTTCATGTTAATGCAAGTGTATTACTTACTCTGTGTATAATAGATTCATAAATATTTGTATACACATTTATATATATTATAAATCTTATAGGTAGAGACATTCATTTCCTTATGTCGAAATGGCACACACATGCTCTCCTTTTTTTTTCTCAAGGTAACATGAAAATATTGGGCAATTTAACTGACTGAAACAGTTTCAGTCATTCAGTCTGATTGAATGGCTGCCCACCTCTTCGCGTGGAAATAAAAGCTTTTGTTAAAGTACAGATGAATTACTTCACTTAAACCCTGGGAAAAAAAATTGATTTTGGCTGTGCATTTGTTCATTAGATCCAGATGTACACTATTAACTGTCCGTAGCTGGCTTTACTAATAAATCATGCCTGAAGGATTTTGTTTTGCAAGATGGCAAGAAAAGAGTGCTCTTGTTTGTTTTGTTGTTGTTGTTTATCATCATTGATTTATTCATTTTGTTTTGTTTTGTTTTCTACTTAGGACCTCCTGGCATCAATAGTACAATATTCAGTTTTCAGAACAGAAGTGTACGTTGTACTGACAGTCACAGCTAAAAATGTCTACAGCTTACAGAACAGAATGTGCAGACCTTGTGGAAGGGAAAACTAAAAATAGACAAAACCGATTTCATAAATTGTTCAGCTGTTTTGTTAACACCTACCTAGTATCTGAGGGAAAAATGTACATAGCTGTACATATGTTCTACAACGCACATGCAAAAGCAGTCATTTTCCAGACAGCTTGCAACTGCATGTAGTAGAAAATCCAAATGTCATTTCCTCCTCACTCTTATCGCCTATGCAAGAAGGGACAGAGGGAGCCCTTTCATAATTTTACATTTTTTCTAGCTGGATGATATATAAAGGGAATCCATCTATCCTGCTGTTCCACATAAATCCCAAACAGCATTAGCTATGTTGTCTGAGCCATCTGTCCATGGAAATACAGACTCAGTTCTCTTTCTGAAAATGTTAAGGATGTAAGGAACGCTTATCTCCTGCAAAATGCTTAAGCAACGATTTCAAGGAATTTGCAGTCCTAGTGATAGCAGCAAGCGAGAAAGCTCAGCAACATCTTGCAGTATTGGACTTTATGTCAGTCTATGCACATTAATTGTAACCTATCTTGTCTTTTCAGTGATAAACTTTTTCAGATGGAGTGGATTTCTCATAGAACATACTGTACAAAACCCCCCTTATGTTTACAATGCTTTATACATGTATAGTAATATTACACATACATCATGTGGTTATACAGTGTATTTATTACCCCAGTTTATTAAATAAAACCTGCCAGTTGGGATGCTTAGAAGGTATTGGACAGAATTATTCCTACTTTGCAACAGACAACACTGTGATTTTTCCTAATAAACACAATTTTTATGACAACCACCTGTGCTCTAGCTGAATTCTTTTCCAGAGCTAAAGTCATAATTTTAGTGAAACCCTCTTTTCCCCTGGAAACATACTTTTTTGAACCTTTTGTGACGTATTTACAGCTTTGGTGGTGTTTATTTTCCTCCTTTTTTTTGACTGTACAAACAGACTTAGTTATTCACTCTCTTGCCTCTGTTATACTGGTACCAGCAATTAATAGACCACTTAATGAAATCTGAATGTATATGGAAGACCATGACTATGACAACGGTTTCTACTCCCCTCCATTTCTAAGCTCCCAAGACCCCCCCTGCACACGTTCTGCCTAAAGACCCCGGTAGTATGAAAGTAGAATCCGAGCAAAGGTGCTTTAATTCCCATTTTCCTTTGTTGAAGGCCGTTATACTTTGACACAACTTATTCTATAGCATTAAGGTAATCCTTACCAGCAGTGTTTGGCTGGCAGCGCAGGTAGGCGGTATTTCTGTCATGACGTAATGTGAAGCTTTGCTTCTGGAGCTCAAATTTGTCCTCACGCTCATGTGTAAAATCTAAGCGGCATTAGCAATGCTGAAGATCTACACGTCCTGTGTAGATCCTGGACGTCCTTGCTCGAATCAGCTGGCTTAACACTTCCTCCAGCTGCCGTGCCATGCTTACACTGTAAAAAGCTGAAAGCTGCTGTCGCGTTGAGTGTTTCATCTATAGAACAGTTGAGGTTTGCATGTTGGTGAGAAAGACTAGTTTTCACTCACAATGGCTCATGTTTCATGCTTTTTAATGAAAATCCATACCAAAGAGGATGGAGCTGCTTTAGATGTGATTTAGGAGCTTTGGGATGGCATAAATTATGGCAAATTCAAGTAGTCCAAAAAGCAAAGCTCTTTTACCCAGAATTGCCAAAGGACCGTATGCTCTGGCCTCACTCCTCTCCGTGCCTTTCCTGACAGTAGGACGATGTATATGCTAAGGAGAAAGGACTCTTCTGAAAGCAGCCTTACAAAAGTAGCCTCAAATCTCCTTCCTAGAGCGTCCTCTCATGACTTCTGCATTGTCTCTTTTACAAAGCCCATCACGCCGGGGATTAACAGGAGGCAAAGACTGCACACATGCAGCTATGAGAGCTGAGCGGGTTAGGCTACAAGTACAATTTGCGGAAAGGGAGCAGCATGAACCCAGCCTGCCTTGACATTAAAAAAAAAAAACAACCAAACCAACCTAAAACACTATATTGTAATCCAGGCTGTCCACGAAAGAATGAGCAGAGATGTAGGGGAAATGAAACATATTACAAAAAGGAGAATAGTCTGCTTTGCACAAGTTGGCTAAGGCTAGAGATATTAATGCAGTGATATTTTCTGATGGAAAATTCTTCTGTCTTATCTTTTCCAGAACTCTTTGATTAAAACAGTAAAAAGAAATAAAAGTGAGTATGTTAACTTGCTGAAATCATTGGGAAAACAATTATTTTTCCTGAGAACAATAACCTACTCCTAGTATGCATTTATATTTTAGGACTTCTTAACTATCTTTCTAAAAATAACAGGTGTTGACTACTGCAGCCTATGTCAAATACTCAGACAGGTATGAGCTCTTAACAGGTCCCCAGGTTGTTCAGGGAGCTTGGTTGATATATCAAGCAAAAGTAATTGGTTTCATACTTTGGAAACAAAAACATTAGGCAGGTCAAAGAAAAGTAAGACTTGCTAGATATCATGTGTTTTATCTTTGCTGAGTTCTTTAGCTCTACTGTCCATGCACAGACAATTGTGTTTGGCCTCAACCTTGATTTTCAGGGATTTTGTTCATGTCATTGTTCATCACCCTACTTTATGCAGCAAGGAAACATATTTACAGCCTCCTGACCCTTTGCATTGTGTCTCTAAGTACAACATATAAATTTACATGCATACCAGGAATCCCTATGCATCTAGTGAAATCCACATGTAACTTTCTGTGCCCATATTCCATCATATTTTTACATGAACACATGGCTTTTATAACAGATCCTGCTCATAATTTGAGGCCCTCCTTTTTCTGTGATCCAGCCATGGGATGGATTTTTCATTAATAGGGCCCTAAGACTTTACACTTGACTTTGGAAAAAGAGCGGGCACTAGTGCCAAGTTTTGAAATCTACACTCATTATAATGCAGTCTGTTGTGTCACACACATTCAAAAATGTAATTCCAGGAGAAACCAGAGTCCAGATCCTCAAATGGGCCTCGGTGGGCAGGAGGCTTTACTGCGCATTTGACAGCAGCGGTCCTGGGCACGTTGTTGGGGATAATTGATGGCTCAAAGTTGATCTGTGAATGTGCAAGAAGTGGAACTTGGGGGATTTCTTCACTCAAATGCACAGCGTGCTATGATGCATACATGCTTTGGCAAAGTGCCTTAGTTTTAATCATTTAGCACGAAGAACTTCCTTTTTGTCTCGGGTTTCATTCAGCTGTCTTCTAGCTCCCTTTACTCTAACAGCCTCCTACCCATCAATGCCCTCCTACAGAAGGCATGTTCCCATATCAGGAGTGTCCTTCCTTTTTATTTCAAATAGGCCTGCATGTCCTGTAATTCAAAGAAAGCAGGAAAATGGGGACTACTACCATACTACTATCACTGATACCTTGAATGGTCATTACACCTTCCATCACAGCATCTTTGGACCTCCAGAGAAACATCAATAAAGTCTATTATCAAGTGCATCATATTTTCATGAAACACCTGCGTTCATCTTTAATATTAAGTAGGTATTGACATACCTTTGTGGAAACCCTGTCATCTAGTTTTAGAATAAGAATCAGACAAATGTTCTTACACAGGAGACTTGAAATATGGATAGTTAAGAAACAGACAGGGAATCTTTTGGCACTGCTGAGCTAACTCGTACCCAGGCTAGCCTACAGTTACCCTGCATTGCTGTTGGTTTAGATTAAACTTTTTTATATAATTGAATAGAGTTAAATAGCTTATACAGGGTGGATGTACCGCTAATCTTACGAGGATGGTCTGTTCAGTGCCTGAGACATGGGACACCACGAGATAAATAAACATGTTGATGACAAATTAGGAGGAAGGCCTATATCTCCTTTTAGGTACCTAATAAACCTGTGGCTGGGTTTTGTGTTGGAACTAATCATCCTTCTGCAATTATTTTGTGAGAAAACCATTTAAAAAGCACTTTTCCTTTATGTGTTGGAAAAGGGGTTCAACTGACAGCTCCCAAAGTTGAAATTAATTGGCAAATCATAAAAAGTTTGGGCATTATGCATTAAGGTTTTACTGCACCAACCTGTCAAGGCATTGAACGCTGCCCCAGAGGGACCATTCCTGGAACCGAGAGAGTCAACATCTTGGATCTCCTTGGAGATGGTAGAGTGCCAATCAGCGCTAATTGTGATGGTTTATTTCACGTACACTCCCTAACTGCCAGCCAGCAACAAGGCCAAAACCATTGACTTGTTTAATTCAACCTTTATTATCTGTTTATCATTATATGCATTTACAAGGTATGTATCACTGCAGCATCTGGACACACTTTGCAATTACATGGACCAGAACTGAATCCACTGGCACTGTTAATATTGTTAAGCATTTATTATATTCCAGCATTGTTTCTATTGTCTTGTACACAGTCTGAAACCACTGGAAAGACAGACTTTGTCCCAGGGAGCTTAAAGGATAGACAAGCAAATTTTTCCAAATAGCACAAGGCATTATGGGGTTCGGTCCTGGCTTTTTTTCCTGACTTTTAGCATTCATAAAAGCACAGTTCAAACTAATGAATTTACTCTGTGAAGACCAAGGCCAAAAAAGACTCTGCCTTTGTGTAAGGTTGAGAATGGAACATTTCTTTTAATACTTACACGGCACTGATTCCCTGAAAGAAGACCCATATATCAGGTATCAGAAGTATCTCTCTATAATGTATATTCTTTCAAAGAAGACGAACTCTGATACACACAATTGATAAATATTTCACTTTACCTCCGGGAACTGCAGTTTATGTTTCTGAGTAAAACTCCTGAGTTTCACATATGCTGAGACCTATGCAATTATACTGCTGTAGCCATGGCGTTATGGAGCTCTGAAATCAAATGTGCACTGTTCCTAGCTAGCTAGGATCTAATTTCATTATTTTATTGAAAACTTACATCAGGACTTGCATCAGTTTCTAGTATTTCCCAATGAATATGGGGAATGCTCTACATAAAATATTTCAGAGTGTTGGTATGGCTGATGCACATTGTGAGTGCAAGCTGGGAAGGAAAAGCAAAGATGCTGTCCTGTGTGGTTGAAAGAGAAGTAAAAAAAGAAGTGAACGCCTGTCAGATTTAGGATTTCAAGGCTGAAGTCAGGCAGCAGTGATGAGGGAAGGTCTTTCTGAACATACTTTAAAACTTCTATTGAAGTGAACAAGCTTTATTAGCTTTTATTGTTTCATGGTGTGTGATGTCACTAGAAATCTTGGATGAGAGTATAAACTGATTCTTTTAAATTTTGAAAATAATTTTTTCCTTATGCATTAGCCATTTTTGACTGGATATCATCTTGGATTACACACATTTGGACATGTAACTAATTTTACACCCCTATACTTACATCCCAGTAAAGCACTTGTACATTGCAATTTTAGAGACTCACATACAGCAGGATCTCACTGCTAAGGTTCATTTGCTGTCCTCAGAAAGCACTTAAATGTGTTCTCTTTAAGTATATCAGTATTTCTTACATTTCCCTTTAAGCCAAAACAAATAATATCTTTAGATTAAAAAGCAAAACAAAATTCAAACCTGCTGTGGTTTTCATTAACTTACAAGAATCTAAAATAAGGATAGTGGAATTAAGCCAATCCATAGGATGTGCTTTTATCCTGTGAAATTTTCAGTTTATATCATGAATTGCAAATGGGAAGCTGACATTTGAGGCTGAAGCATGTTCTAATATTATCTTGTAACATCCTGAAAGAGAGAACTAGAAATAAAGAGGAAAAGACACAAATATCTGCAAAAAATGCTGTGTCCAGATTCCCAGGTCTCTGTTTACAATGAACAGAAAGTCTGAAAGTAGATGAGTTAAACCAGCCAGACTGAGACTCTGTAGATGATACCCAGCAGGGCTGGTGTGTCCACCATAGGTTAACTGTGCCCATGTGTACAAGGAATAAATGAGTCAACTCTTCTGAGCTCCGCATCTGGGCATCTCCCATTGCCAGTAAAAGCTTCTGGTGCAACTTGCATCGCAACAAAAAGCAGGTCCAAAATAGGTTCCGCCACTGGCCTTTCAAGCTCTGAAGCTGCATTTCTTCTGAGTCTAGACTACTAGCTTGGATACTGGAGATGCATAGAAGTAAATCTGGCAACCACTGTGCCCCAAGTACCCTCTATCGTTTACACTGGCCTGCATTGTAAAAGAAAGCTTACGGTAGCGTAGCAATTCAAAAAGTCAGAGGCTTGGGGCTGCTTCTTCACTCTTAGGTGCAGAAGAAGCTCCCATTTATCTCCTATTGAAAACAAATTCCTAAACATCTCTAGAAGTGTTTGGAGAGACATGGGTTATCTCACCCTTTGTAGTACTCGTTCGATACAGGGCTTGGGTTCTTGGCTTGCTTCTAAAAATGGTAACAAATAGCTGTGATTTGCCTTATTTTCATTGTCACTTTAATCACAAGAAATAATTTGCAGAGAGAGTGAAAAGGTTGCTCCTTTTCATATAGGTCTTTTCTCATGTCAGACATACACATGGCTGAATCTCTTCAAACTCAGCTTAAAAAAAAAGACGTACATCAGTTACATGAAATTGATGACCACAATAGAAAACGTTACGTATGGTTATGCTTAGGATAAATCTTGTTATTAATGTCTACCTGAGAATAACAGGAAAAAAGTGAAATGGATGTGCGAGTCCAAGTTTTGTATCACTTAATATGAATAGATAGACAGACACACGGGTATACACACACACACAAACATATACATTTACAACTATATGAGACTTTCAAAAGCCCAGTTAAACAAGCATAATTCTGCATAACCTAGCAAAAAGTCTGGACACATTCTGCTTTCCAGAAACCCAGCTGACTCTGGTATTTTGTTAGTGGGAAGTGACTGCAAGTAGGGGATTTGAATAAATATTTATTTATGTACAATTATGTCATCTGCTGGATGCTCCATTATTTTTCTGGCAAAAGGACTGATTAAATGGAAAGAGTAAAATGCATGAATGAATGTATGACCTGTCACTGTTTTGTTTTCCTTACAGCAAAACAAGAAGGCAGTGGCACAGAAACCCTCGCCCACACCATGTAAATGTCCCACAGGGCCTTAGTCTTACCATTGCCAGCTGTATGTCCACCATCTTAATTTTTTTCCTCAAAAAATTTCCTCAAAAATGGATTAAGCTGAAACAGCTCATTTTATATATATTTGTAAATACATATTATATTTTTTTGCTGTTGCAACCTTTCCTTATTAAATGTACTCTAAGAATTGGGGAAAATGTGTTGTTTATTAAAGCCATGTTTTGCTAATAACATTTTGCAAGAGTTCAGATTACACAGAGCACTATTCTTTACTCCTTTTTAAGGAGGTGCTGTAATTTTGGAAAGCAACCTATGCCCCATTTGAAGCCTGGGTTGCTATGGCAAATTCACATTTCAGTTCAATCATGTTGTAAATAATAACATAAAATTGTGTGCAAATGGCTAGAGTGAAGGTTAAATAAGCCTCCCAAGTACTCTTAACTTGGGGCAAGATGCTTTTTTTCTGTCAAGCCTTACAATTCCTGTGACTGTTTCCCGTACAGCCTCCGTGCATATCACATGAACTTTTAACTGCATTTTTGTACTCTTGGTTGTTCTGAACTTCTTGGCTCGTGGACAGTTTGCGGATAAGCTACAAAGGAAGATTCTTGGGCCTTGATAAAGATGAGTTTTATGAAGAGGTAGACTCCAGACACCGTCCAAACTAGCTGAATACTTTCACATACTCTCTACATAGTCAGGTAATTGCTCTCCCCTGATACGTGACATAGATGAGTGCTGTGGGGTAGAAGCAAGCACTTGAAAACCCATCGGCTGCAGCAAAACCAGAGCTGCTAACAACACAGCCAGCCTGCTCCACCTCTTCCTGAATTTACCATTCGGGACAAGCACATTTCACTTGGTCCTGCCGCCAAGCTAATGCGACACTAGAGGAGTCTTTGTCTTCCAGAACTGAGAAGAGACTTGCAGTGTTTAAAAAACAATTAGTAATAATGAGAGAGATCGCCAAGGACATTAGCTTATTTACTCTTCTTGTACCATAGGTCAGCTTGTTTTGGTGTGCTTATATTTTTTGTTTGTTTCTTTGTCAATATTTAGCACATATCAGGGCTAACAATGATGGTTTGCAGATAGTGTTGCATTCATCGAATAATGAAAAAATGTGTGTTATTGTATGGCAAATATAAATATACTCCGAAGAGGGAACAGAGCGTACTAATCGCTATTGCCCTGCCTGCAAGACGTCAGAGACGAGAAATTTAACTGTGAAAAAATGTGGGTCCCAGTCTCCAGTGCATTCACCCCTGTGGGCTTTTGTGCTCCTTCCATAAATGCGGTTATTTTATACTAAATGCGGTTATTTTATACTAGCAGCTCAAAGGTTGAAAAGGAGGAAATATTTTTATTTTTAAAACATAAAGGAATTAAGTTACCGACAGATTATAGGAATAAAACCAGCAAATCACACATCAGCAAAAACAATTCTAAGTTAGCAGAGAAATTAATTAGCTTATCTAATTTACTGATTTCCAAGGCAGAGATCACCTCATGCACCTCTGTGCAGCCAGAAGATTGAGACTGAAGGGCTCTTGTCAAGAGACAACGCAGGGAAAGACTAGGTTACATTCCTTGCTCCCTCTGCTTTTCTCTCTCTCTCATTCTGTCTTTTTCTGTGTCTTTTGGGTTTGTATTCCTGCAGGGGCTCTTTCCTCAGTTGCTGGGCACAAGAGCAGTCCCCGGGGGAAAGCAGGGCTCGACCTCCCACCTCCTCCCATCTGGCCCTATCATCTGAGTTGCCCTGTGATCCTGCTCCTTCAGACAGCTTTCCCAGGCGAAATAAATAAAGCAGATATTGGCCACAGAGCTGCAGAGACGGTGGTAGCCCAGACTTTCTGTCTTTTGGGAATGACAATATTTTGAGACCTGTGTTTAAGGTGTGCTGGAATGAAACATTTTATTTAACTTTTATACATCTTGAATCATGGTTTTAAAGATGCACTTCTGGAAGAATGAAATTTTAAATCAACATTAAATTATCATTAGATTACCTTCCCACAGTTTTCAGTTTCTCTCATATTTTACTCTGCCACTGCTAACCTGTATTAGCAAAGAAAAAAAAAAAAAGATGTTTTTTCAAATAATTGTAATGATTTTAATGGTTTAAATTCATTCAAATAATTTTAAATATGTGGCATGTGATTTAGAACACCATAACTTATAAATTAACTCTTTTTTTTAAATTGAAGTGCTGTTACAATGCTACTTAATGCAGACTGAAATTTGAGTTGTTTCCAGCCCTTGTAATAGTTTAAATATGAAGAAAATACACAGAAATAAGAAAAACAAATTATAATAATATAGTCAATCTTCACAGTACAGATGGCTCTTCAACCTGATTTTCCACCTGATTTTTTCTCAGAAACTTCTGCTGCCCTTTTGGTGTTTTTGTTTTTTAGGAAACAAAGTCCTTTCCAATTACCAAACAACCCAGCACCAGTTATATTGGGGTGTTTCCCCATCAAAAATTACAAACTACTATTTCCCCTAGCCCTCCTGCCCCCTACTTTTGACAACACCGATTTACATAAAGGGAGGAAAACTGTATCTGATCTGAGTATTGCCTCGAGAAAAGAGAATAGAATGTTGGGTCTTTGCCAGCCCTACTGTCTTGGAACAGCCCTTGCTATGAAAGCTCCCACCACTATTATTGCTATAAAAAAATTCTCTTCTTAATATTGTCGAGACCTTTTCTCAACTCTTACTGATTTCAGGCTGACTATCTTTTCTTTAGTAACAATGGTTTTTAAATCTCTGCAGGTTTGACCACCTGCAGAAGCTGCTAGCTGTTGAAGCTGGGAAAAATAACAACAAGTAGACTTTATTTCCCATTATTTAATTCCAAAAATCTTGCACGTGTGCTTAATTTAAAGTATGTGTGTATTCTCACTGGAATCAATGGAAATACACAAATGACTAAAGGTAAGCAGATGTGTAAGTCGTAGGATCTGGGTCTGAAATTAAGACAAGCTTCAACAAGTGCAAGCTGCAGCAGAAGGGGAAATCAAAGATGACAGAAGCAATAAACAGCAATAACATTGTGGAGCCAACCTAAGACACATGTATACCATGACCAACATCACACCATATTTCAAATTTTAAAAATAAATGTAAAAAAGAATTCCAAATCACAAATAATTTTCTTTTCTTAATGGGAGACACGTAGAGGCATAGGAGCTAAGTCTTGAGAATGGAGCCAAATGAGGAGAAAGCAGTTTTTCAGGCTGTTGAAAGACAGCATTTCAAATAGCATGCTCACTACACAATATAGAAAAAAATAACTCAAGATGTTGCAGACGTGTATCTCTATAGTGAAGATGTTATGAAAGCAAAGAGCAATTGCTTGAGAGATGACAAAAAAAATCAAGAAATTGTGAATTTGAATTTGTCTTTTGAAAGCGAGGACAAGAAGCAAGCTCTTCTTGTGCTGCAAACGATGAGTCAGTGGGAGGATTCAATGAAGGGGTGGCCCTAACCGTAGTGGTAAGGAAGGAAGATTATCTATGGCAGCTGTATTTGAATGAGCGTTATACAAATCAAAGAAAAGGTGACCACCATCAAAACCAGAGGTGATAAGGGCATAGGTGAAGCTCTCCACCCTCTGAGCAGGAAAGCATTAGTCTCAAGAATACTTTAAAAAAATACAGCAGTATATGACTGAGGATAAATATAATATGAAATCACGAAAACCTTTTCTTTTATTTTAATTTATTTGAAAATTCTTCCTTGCCACTCATCTATTCAGCAGTTTCAATCTACATATAACATATAATCCAAAGGGGGGGAAAAAAAAAAAAAAGGGAAACGAGTACTGGAAATGTCATTACAATATTCCCTGATACACAGCTTCATTTCGGATGATGATACTGGCTTGAGTGCTTTACATAAGCATCCCTGATACCATGCTGGTGTGTCAGAGCTGATGATATACCTCCCATTGATTCCTTTAAGGTAGAATTCCTTCCCTCAAATGTCCAATCTCCGTATCTCTATGGAGTCATCACTTTGTTATTATGTATATAGCCAAGATTCAGGCATTTAGTAGGAAGTAAACACATAGGTGTCAATATTAATTCTAATTATACGAATTGTATCTTTGACATTAAGCACCTGTTTAAAGTGATTTTTTTGGGCTTAGCACCTATGCTCTTAGCATGATACTGAGAATGACAGATGACTTCTAAAGACCATGGGGTGACTGCCTTGTGGGTGGTAACTGCGGGTGGTCTGGAAGGGGAAGGAGATAGGAGCTTAGTAAGATTTTCAAAGGAAAAACACTTAAAAGCAAAATTCTCAGCTCAAATTTATGATGTACATTACCTGTGTCTTGAAAGTTTTATGCTGACAGAGTCAGGGAGATTTCTCATGTCTAGCACTCAGCAGGAGCTCATAGTACAACTTAGAATGGGGCTTTTGTCCTTAATATTCATTTTGATATTCACTCCAGTGCAGAGATTGGGCTGAGTCACAGCTTTTGGAGTCGTAGCCACATCAGAAAATCCCTAAAGTCTGAGGGCACTTGGACTGATAGTTTTGGCTCAAATCACCTCTGATCTTCTTGTAAACAATTTGGCATCCTTCCTATTTGTACGTACTCCGTGAATGATGTGAACCAGGAAAGAAAATAAGTATGCTAAAATAATCCTTTCCCCCCCTGTTGTGCATGTGAATGAAACTGAGGCTGTCAGAAAGGAGGATATCTGCCAGTACCAGCAGGGAAGGTATTATCTTTGCATATGTTGTTTGCTAAGAAAATCCCCGTTAAGAACCATTGTGGTGATACGCAGAGTTGTGGAAGGATGCATTTGCACTATACACATTTGCATCCATCTGACTTTTTAATTTTGTGGGTTTCTAAAACCATCCTATGTTAACAGTGTGCCACCCCTAAAGAGATTAACTTGAACTGCATTCAGCTTCATCAGGACAGGGCAGTATTCTTCGGACGACAACGCTGCCAAGCAGTTGGCAGCTTGATACACTCACGAAGGGGACGTACGTGACATGGTTGCTGCTGATACCAGAGGTCTGGGCTGGATGACTCAGGACCGTCCCTTCACTCTGCCTTTTTTATGTCTCCATGTTGCATCTGGCTACCCTTTCCACAAATTTCCACCTGTAAAAAGGAGAAGAAAAACAAAGGGGAGTCGTGATCAGTGTGTTTTCTAAAGTGCCCTATGTCTTAAATTTAACAGAGGTTAGCAAATGGCCAACAGGTGAGAAAGAGGGAGGGAGGGAGAAGGCATGTATTTGTGTCCATGCCTGTTTATTCACATCTGTTCCCAAACACCTGCTTTGGATTTCATATGAGCACAAACTGCTGAAGGCTAGAGGAGGAGCAGCATGAAATTAGTGCACGTGAAATCAAGATCAGTCCTTAATATGGGACAGAGCAGCAGGATTCACGAACTCACAAGAAACAGCTTGCAAAAGGGGAAAAAAAAAAAAAAGTCAATAATGACAACAATTTTTTTAAAAGAAAGAGCAGGATCCCAAAATAAAAACCACACCACTGGTGGTCACTAGTGCTGTGCTTAAGCTGTCATCTGTTGAATCTGGCAGGCTGCATGTCATTCAACAGATAAATGCCTTTACCAGAACCCTCTGGACAACGAGAATATACAGCGCACACGTTTAAACCAGACTGCTAGGGCTGGGGAAAACTCTGTTGGTGGTCACAGACACTGAAGAGTCAGGTATAGGAAACTCTGAGTAAAGCAGACGTATGCTCAGAGGAAAAAATAATGAGAAGAAAACGGTTTTTTCCCCTTCTTATCCAACATTTTGGTAATCCAGGCTAATTGCACAGTAATGTAGCCACTCATAAATTTAAGAATACAGACAGATTACGTTTGTGTGGCTAAACTGGAAGTGGTCTTTCCTTTCAGGTAGCCACAGAGCCATACAATTTGCTTTGGGAAAGCAGGACATATTTTATCTGCTCTCATCCCAGTTGCTATAGGGAACCACATGTGGCTAGAGGTACTGCCTACTCTGCAACCTATTAAACATGCCACAGCAAAGTGTTTTCAACTGTATGCCATGTGGTGAGTCTCAGCAAAGCAAGAAACGGTGCGATTTTTTGCAGATTATTACATGGGCTCAGAAATCGTGAGCCTGTGCAAACATTAAAAAATACTCAAAATATTTGAACTGGAAAATGCGCTCATTTGCTGTAATGCCTGTGGATTTCTTAAAAAAATACAGGATCTTCTTTTCCAGTCATCCTCTCAAATGAGAAGTGGGATAATGAAGAAGAACTCTAAACAATTTTATTGTAGCATATTTTCATAGGCTATTTACAGCCGTTTCAGTTTATTCATTTATGTACATTTTGTCTCGGTTTTCAAACAAAAACAAACCTTTCCTGGGGGTAGCTTCATCCAAGTTTTGTCTTCTGCTCCATTGTTCTTTGACATACTCCATGGAAACAGGCCTATTGCTGGAATCTCCTCCATTCACATCAGCGCCGGCATGAAGTTTCAAGGGCCAGCAATTACGCCTGGGGCTTTTAAAGGGTATTTCTGGGGCGCTGCATCCCCTGACACTCCAGCAAGAATGCTAAGTTTTGGCACAAACCGACCGAGTGTGCTATTTTCTGAAGACGCTTCTGTGTGACACAGTGCAGCTTGAACAGTCTCTCTCCTGTGCCGTTGCTGCCATCGCTGTGCCAATGCTCTTTGAGTATATTATCCAGATTTATTACTTAAGTCTCACTTTTTTTCCTTTCCCTCTCAACAGGCTATGGCTAGGATTAGCATTTTTTCTGTGTTATCATCTGCTGCCTACATGTGTAAGGGGACAAGAAAACTAACCTTTTTATGGCCAAGGGCAGAGAATCCTCCACAGACTATTCACTTTTCACAAGATATTTTCCATCATATAATGCAGAAGCAAAGTCATTAAAATGTTACTTCTACAGAATTTTCCAGTTCCTTTTGTTTATTCCAAATCTACATCAGCCGGGCCTCCTGCACTTTTGGGTGAGCAGCTGGTTTGTAGTCCAACACATGAATTATCTTCACATGCCAAAGAAAGCTTAGGAATTGCCCAGTCTATTTCAAAACCTAGAAAAAGTAGGAGGTTGTATCTGGCAGCAGCAATACGCATTAAACATTCTCAAAGAAAGCTTTGTTATTAAGGAGAGGCAACCCGTTTGGATCAAGCGGGACCAACATAAATCTTCATTCAGGGCTTTAAGCGTACCAGGAACTATTCTGAAATTAAATAAGCTTTTTTTCTTTCTTCTTTTTCTTTTCCCCCATAAACATTTTTTTCTGTATCGCCTAGGTCTCTACACTTCTAAATTTTAGCCTCTTAGGAAATAATAAAAGATCTCTCTAATTATCCCTTGGACCGTCTGTATTGAATAAAGCAGAATCAAATGAAAAACCATTTTAGTTATGCATGAGATTGTTCCTAAAAACACTGCAGACTTCAAGAGTTACTTTAGGCTTGGCTGACTTTCCTGAAGTGGACAACCTCTATGCCTCCGCAGGCAAAGGTGGTGGAAGAATTTCTGTTCTCGAACACTATTTTATAGAACTTGAGGCCACTAGCATTTCTCAGATTGCCTGCATATTATAGAACTTGAGGCCACCAGCATTTCTCAGATTGCCTGCATACAGAACTGAGCCCTCAGCCTTCCCTCTGTCAAACGGCACGCACACAGTTACAAACCATAATAACGAGTCAGACCAGACCTGACCGGACCTTCTTCGAGACCTGAAAAGAGTTCGTGCAATCATTCCCCTCATTGTTTTTCCACTTCTGTTTACATCCATTCTTTTCTCTCCTTGCTGCGCAGGAGGTTTGGATGCTGCGTTGGAAAGCTGAGCCCTACTATGTATTGTTGAAAACTCTCTGGCTAGTTTTGCAAGAAGCTGCCCATCACGAAGTGTTCCTCCCAGAGAGAAGTGATGCAATGCTTTCAAAGAAAGCTCTTGCTCCCGGAGGAGGAAACATAAACGATCCAGATGAACATGTCAGAGAGCTGCCAGTTCTTCTGATCCAACCTACAGTCCCCAGTATTTTGGTGGTGGTGTTAAGGTCCGGTTCTTAGAATTGTATATGACGTGGGAAACTCAGTTTTCATTTATTTATAAAGAATTCACTTCTAACCCTTGGGACCACAGAGGGGAAAAAAAAAACCAAACAAAAAAACAAGGACTAGAATAGCACGGCAAAGGGGCAAATAAAATCCCCCCCAAATTCTTAACAGTTGCATGATTTTTGAACAGCGTAACTTACTAAGGAGTTTCTGACTCACGATCTTGAACTACTTAGTGGTGGCAATGTGCATGCTACATCGATTCCCCCAGATAAAGCAAGCGCCCTACATGTGCTCAGCCAGGCTGGGGAGAGCAAGACGCTCTCCCGCAGCCCCACGCTGGGGAGGGAATTGCAGCTGGCTGACGCTGCTCGTGCCACATGGCTGACTAACCTACCCCTGCAGATGATGCCTTAACAGAGGGAAGTTCTGCTTATGGAGGTAGGGTTTGGGGGGGTTCATTTATTTTATTTTATTTTATTTTGTTTTGTTTTATTTTTATTTTATTTTATTTTATTTCAGGGGCAGAATCTGAATAGCAGCAGTTCCATGAAAGAAAAAAAAAATAAATTAAAAATCCTTTACCTCTTTTTCCAGCTGTAACAGTTTGGTCCAATGAATGCCAGTACTCCTCTGCGAAAGACCTTAGACTGTGGCAGAACAACCACACCACAGAGACAGGCCATAGACGGTGAATAACAAATTCTCCTGCCCAAAGGGTCAATCCTGAAAATATTTTGGGTAGTAATCTGCTCTTTTGTTGGCTGCATGTAGACGACGGATGAGGCAGGGAAGAGAAGCATGAATTAGGAGATGGTGCCTCACATCTGCCTAAGAATCTGAAATCTATGGAATATTTGGAACCTCTGTGTTTGCAAGGCTCTGGAATGTGGTTAAAATAATATGCAAACTAAAAAATAAAAATCCTGCTGAAGCATTTGACTGAATGTACCTTCACTGAGCTGAGGCCAGCTGGGAATTTCCTTAAGCCCTAGAATGAAGTGAGGTTTCTGATGCAGATAGCCCACAGTGGAGCAACAATGTTACATGGATTTTATGAGTTTCAATAACTCTGCTTTAATCAGAAAATTAGAAGTAACCAAGAAACCCCCCTAAGGCCTGATTTGCTACTCTATTACACCAGTACAGCACCAGAGTAATATCATAGTTTTCACTGGAGTTATGCTGGCATAAAATTGATGTCAGAGGCGGGTGAATCAAGCCCCAAGACAGCTGTGAATTATTTTCTTTCTATCTGACATTTTAATGTTCCAGTGAAAAAACATGGTGGAGTTGGGAATGAATCCCAAATGCAGTCAACCTGAAAGGCTTGATAGAGAAGGATGTGTTTTTAGTGCTGGTTTAATCATTCAAATACATAGAATATAAGTCTTCTTAACAGAAAACACCACCTACACAACCTGGCTGCCACAGTTCTTAATAGATTAGCAACCTGCTTTTATGCACTGACATTAGTAAAACTTTGTAGGGTATTACAGTGGACAAATCCAAATGTTTGGAAAAGATTTACTGATTATTATTCATTTTTCTGAACACAAAGCTGAAATATTTACCCTTTGCTATTAGGAATAATTTTATAAACTGTAATGTAAGCAAAGAACTCAGCGGTACTTTTTCTGTGTTATGTATCTACAAGAAAATACATAATTGCATTAAATTGAAGAATGCTATGCTAATTAAAAACAACAAGAAAGAATAGACTTTACAGTGCAATAAGATTTTAACTTAAAAGTGAGCCAGTTCAGTTTTGCACCAGTTGAAAAATCCAAGTATTGTAATGTTTACTAAATATTTGCAAAATTACATGAAATTGCTTAAAAATGGAAATCTGCTAAATAAGCAGAAAGAAAGCATCTGTAAGTAATATAACGTCTGAACATAAAAATATTAACCAGGAGACAAATGTTGCCAAACATATACATAATAATTGTACTTCAATAGCCCCAGGTCTGATGAATTTAAGTTAAACTTGCAAATACATTTGAGATTCAATCTACTCTCACACCACTTTCATATCAAGGGAGTCCTATTAACTGGATGTCAGTGGTGACCTTCTGTTGGTGTATGAGAAAGGGGAAATCAGGCACTTGGCTTATAGTTTGCCAGGAGAGACATAACCAGTTATTATTTCAGTGTCTTAAGTAGAATGAATACAAAAACCCCAAAGTGCAACTTTTACCGCCAGGAATTGTACAACTCAGGCATGCAAAATGAAGCAATATGGTATTTTAGTGCCAAAGTAAGTTCACTTAAAATTTCTGAAAAACTACAGTTTGCCAACTCAATGTCTGCTGCATACAACCAGGCAGTAATGAGGGATAAACATGGGAAGGTAAATGGCCAGCTTCCTGTACAAATAATTGACTTCATCTTAAATATTCAGCCGAAATCCCCTTACAGCCTTAATTCAAAACTGAATCTATTGCTTTTTTGCCCCATACTTCCATGGGGCTTTATCATTTGTGCAACAGTTGGCATCACAGGAGTCAAAGTCAGAACTGATCCTCAGTGAGCATCAGCATGTCCTAGGGAAGTCCAACATGGTAGGACTTCCGTGACTTTTCTGCTCCATATCACTGTCTGAACAGCTCGAGCTCTTCTACTTAATTCAAGTTTGGGTACTTATTTAGAACCACATTCATCTGCCAGTGTACACTTTACAAGGGATTTTTCCTAGAGTAGTCCAAAAGCCACCTGAGGTCCCGAACGCCTTCTATGTGACGCAGAGAGGAAGTTCTGTTCCATATTACATTTACTGAACCATATAGAGAAGTGCATCACTGACCGATTTTGATGCTTTGTCCCCAGCTCAAAGTCTCACACATTAAGTAGCTCTCTGGGAAGAAAACTTGGGATTACCTGCCAATCACTTAGTTTTGGCCCGTGCTGTTCATGTATTTCACGTGTCACTTAATAATTCCTCTAAGCTGCAGGTCTTCCACTAAATTACCATTGTACATACATCAGTAAGAAGAGAGTCTAGCCAAGCAGGATTAAAAAGACAAGCTCAGACCTCAGCCTTTTTAATCCAAATATTTCTATGGCACTCTTTCCCTCAGCCTCTTGTTCTTTGCCTCTGCTGCCTCCCATCCCACCACAAATACCAGCCATGGAGAAACTGGTTCCTAGTCCAGAGCAGACCTCCAAAGGTCAGGAGAGACTGGTTCACCTCAGGAAGAAAAATAAATCCACTCGCTTTGTATCTATGCGGCATACTTCCAAGAAGAAATTCATGCTCACATAACTGACCACCTCACAGGCACACAATGCTCAGCAGTTTTCAAGATGTCGCTGCCAGGGGATTCAGTCAGATGATTATCTATTGCTGCTACCAGTGCTGGGGAAAAAAGCAAACAACTAAAAAGCCCCCATGAAACATCCAGCTAGAAAAGCCACGTGCAGAAAAAACCAGCAGGCACTTACTAATACTTAATTAGACAGAATAATGGAAATTGTATAGCACTGGTTGTGTGTAGTCGACTCTGGAAATAGGAGAAAAAATACTCTACCTTAAAAATATCACATGAATCACAAAAACAAGATTTGAGGAAATTTCCTGCAGCAATTTTGGCAGCATATCACTAAGAGAAAATGTGCTTCCTTCTCTTTACAATAATCTTGCTGAGTGAGACCTAGAAGCAAGAATTTACAGGCAGAAAAAACAAATCAAGGGCAAGACTAAGCTGCAATCTTTTCAAAATTCTAAGGGAGTAATTACTTAAAGACAAAGCAGAAAGGTCCAAGCATCAAGGTCGCTTTATATATACATTTCCTAACCTCTCTTTGGAGGTAAGGAACAAAATTCCTTGAAGAAATGAAGCATTGCAGGGTAAGAAATTGCAGGAACAGAATTATGCTTCCACTGAGCAGATCGTGCACTAGTACATGTCTCTGAGAATTTTTTCTATTGATGTTTTTATGTACAAGATACAGTCCAAAATAATTGTGGAGGGCAGCATTTAAAAGAGAGAGAAAGGAAGAGGGGAAGAATAAAAATTCTACATTACCTAATAATGACAATAAACAATTGATTCATGTTGAAAATTATTCGGCAACATTACAGCTATGTAGAAAGAAGACTATCATATCAACAGAAGAGATGTTAAAATTTTTTATCAACTGTTTCAGAAATCACTATGGCTGCCTTCTTACAATGGATATTTAGATTGACAATCAGACCTCTGCAGTTCTTTATTAAAAAAAGTCTTGCTCGATTAAGATCTTTTTACTAATTAAAAAAAATCATAATAAACTGTAAATTGTTTTATCTTATTTTCATCAGCATAGACTAAGAATGAATATTTCATTCTCTGATGAGCAATGTTTACAATCAGCTGTACCATTTTCCTGACCACAGTTCTAGTCTCTTGTAGAAAAAGGTTTTTACTGCAAGTCTCAGTGCCACAGGAAGTGATGTCTCATTCTTAATCTAGTTGTCACTGAGCGCATCCCTTTCAAAATGTCCATGTTCACTTCCTTGATTTAGTCATTTAGCCCACTGGTTAAATTCATCACTTCTCCAGTTACACAACTTGGGTGCGTAACTGTAAAGAAAGAAAGTTATACTTGACTTTTTTTTAGAACATCCTTTGCGTCCTTTGTTCAGATGACATTTTCAAAGAAAGCAGGGGATCAAAGATAGTTGAACTTTCTTTTCCTTAAGCACCCGCCAATTTCTACAGCTTTCACTTCTGTTCTCCATGCTTTCTTCAAAAACAATACGGTGAACCAACATGTCATGTCTCTGTAGACACCTGACCTGTATAGACAGAATGATGCTACCAAGTTTTCCTATACCCAATTCACCATCACTATTAGTTGAACAGAGAAAGCTGTTGGCTGGTGAAAGGAAACCAGCCTTTGCCTGCTTTCTGTGCTTTAGTGTCCAAAAAGGAAAGAAATGTTGCTTTTACAGCCTTATGAGCCACTAAACACATAAGCCTTGATTAATGTATATACACTCAGTGGTTCATGTTTTTGGAATGGATTGAGAAGGCCAACTAAACCTGTCAAGCCAGATACCGAATTTGGAAACAAAAATCTCTTTTAACAATTTCAATCCACAAGTCTTTCATTACAAAAAGATTTTTCAGTTTGTCCAGAAACCTCATGTTCAGTCCTCTGGAAACCATTTCCCATGCTTCAGAATTGTTTACAGTAAATAAATCATGTGCTGGATTAACAGAAAGTTTTAGCTTGAGTCTTTAAGCTTGAGAGTTTACAAAGAGATTCAGCTAACTTTTTTTTCTTTTTCTTCATTGCTACCCAAGACCAATTGAGAGAAATCAAGTCTCCAGCAAAGACATGAGGGGTAATTTCATTTTGTCACATGAGGAATCCTCCCCAAAAGACTCTATTTGAGAATTAGCAGATGACTTACTTAATCAATTACACAGGAGACACAAGACCTCTGGGTTTTTTGACTTCAGCTCTAATTCAGCAAGGGATGTTTCTCATCCTCTTAATTTCAAGTATCCTTGCATATGATTTTCAGTACTATTAATAGTATTGCTTCAGTAATATATTGACAGAGTCTTTTCTCACAGCACCATATGATACACACATATGATGCTGAATGAAACATTTTTCTCAGTATCAACAACCCTTCCTCCCCAAGAGCTTTTATACCTTGACCAATAACATGAAGACCTCTCATGAAGAATACTTTGATGAGTCCCCTGTGTCTAGAGTTTATTGAGCATAGTTTAGCCGACTTGGCAGTAAGCATTCATGAAAACAATATCCTTACAGCATGTGTAATTCTGATAAAAATTACCCCCCATTACCAATTTCTTCCAATTTAGTAGGATCAGTTGCTTTTGGAATCTGGCAGCTCCTCATATTGCTGAGTTTTTCAGCTATTGAAGTTGCACAAGTTTGCCATAGATTCATCACCAGGTCAATGAGAAAATACACTGGAGATGATAGTATAAAACATGTGCTGACTCAAAAAAAAAAAAAAAGAAAAGAAAAGAAAAATTCTAACTGTGTACTAAGTTTACCTGGGTCTATTTTGACTTTCAATATTCAGCCATTTTTTAAATTTCAAATGTTAAGTTATTGAAATTGTCAACATTAGCCAGACTACTAAGTTAAATGTCCATTCCACACAATAAAATTGAAGTGCAATTTTTGGAATTCCAAAATAAAGTCTAATATACATTATCAAAAGCTAATAAGTAGTAAAGGTGATTTTCTTTCCATCATTGTAAACCTAGATTGAAATTAAATACAGTCTGTATTTTTTTCTTTATTTAATATTATTTTGCATCTATATAAATTCAGGTTTTTCTTTTTTTTGCTGCTACTATGTTATCACTAATGTAATATAAAGTTAGTAGCTGCCCTACAAAAGGTAAATGTAATTTTGTTTGACATAGAATCCACAACCTGTTGTTTATTTAAAGGCTTTTTCAGTATTGAGGGCTTATTTGTCTCAGATATTACCTTGCTTCTTGGATTCTTTGAGTCTTAAGTGTGACAAGAAACATCACCAAATACAGTTAAATATTTCTCAAATTTTCCATGAGGCATAGGTAGGTCTCTAACCTACTACATCAAACTCTTCTCCAAGGAATTTCTTGGATAGTTTTCCTCCTCTTGCTCTTCTTTTTTTTTTTTAATTGTCTCTTTAAAATCTTGGGGAAACAGCAGCATGCACTTACAAAGAACTCATACACTGTACATTTGAAGCATATTTATTATCTCTAAATTTTTATTCTATGAAAAAGCCAACTAATCATTGCAACATGGTTTGGGGCTTTAGCAATCTCCTAAAGACAAATCTGAGTAAAGACAGAAATGACTTAATGAAGGAGGGTGCATATACTTCATTCAGAAAGGCTTTGAGTGTAATTTTTTGCAACGTGAGCCATGTGACACTTGTGCAGTCTTCACATAGTCTCAATCCCTTGTCGTGCCCTTGTGTCTGCTCCTCCACCGTGTGTATTGAGTGGCCCCATGTCTCAGTAAATGGCAAGAGTGTTTTTTAACCCTAAGTACAAGTCTGGTTTAGGAGGCTGGAAGCCAGAAAGAATATGCCCATTAATCACTTGGGAGCAGGAGGAAATGAGACACACTCGGCTGCTACATAGAGCATTGTATTTTAATGATCTGCAGCTATTTGGTTTAAGACATCATAATCACTAGCTAATGGCATATAAACAGTATTGAATAAAAAAAACCCAAACCAACCAAACATAGGCATTAGGTTTGGGCTAAACCCATCTATCAGGGAAGGGATGCAACTTTCTCTAACTTGCACATCCAAGCAATAAACTGGCATTTTCAGCTTTGTACATCCAGCACAAACAGGTTTATGTATCAATCTCTGACAGGCTCTCAACTCTTTCTTTACATTCACCTGATCAAGATCATCTGCCAGAGAAAGGAGAGAATGATACTGAGGTGATTTTTGTAGTACATTGTCATAAGATGATAATTTAAGACAGCCTGATTCTTTTTCCTGAAATAATTTTACTTTTCTTTTTTTTCTCTCTCTTTTTTTTTTTTTTTTTTTTAATTAGACAAACAGCAAGACACATTCATCCAGGTGAGGCTACTGGACTACAATTCCCTAGCAAAAATAAGCGCTTTCCCGCAGTGCAATGTGCACACAGCAGAAAGCTTGAAGAAAGACGATGCTCTCCTACCATCTTCTTTGTGTTCCCAAGAGTCACAACAGGTAATCTGTCACCCAGGATGCTGGCTCACCCAGGGTCTCACTCTTGAGCGCATAACTAACTTTTTGTTAATCATGCCTGAAAGCTACAGTGCTTGACGCAGAGTTGCCATTTTCAGGAGAGAGAAGAGTACCTAAAATTTTAGCACTGTGGTACTCATCATTCTGATGGCCAAACCCCTGAATTTAGAATCCCTGACTTGCTTGTGTCCAAACCAGTAAACAGATGAGAAAATCTAAGATGTAGCCTGACTTTACTAATTAGGGCACAATAACAGCAAGTTATGGTACATGTTTTCTTTTTCCCCACTGTAGGAACTCTAATCTTGCCCTGACATCCAGAGCAATGCCAAAGAGGTCAGCATAAACCTTTGCCACTTCTGAGCTGTTGGTTGTATCTCTGCTTGTGTCTGGGCATCCGTATAACTCACTTCCCTGTATTTTGTGCACATTTAGAAGGGAGAGTATGCAACTTTGAGCAGGAATTAGATATTCATTGCAGTAGAGGGCAGTAGTATTCATTCACAAGCCAGACAGAGCTGTGTACGGTACAGATGAACACCAGTGCAGTTGTCAGACAAGTTAGGAAAACGGAGTGATGTGAAGGAAAAATAGTTCTTCCTTGGAAATGAATTGTATTTTTATTTCCTTGATCAGAGTGCATAACGAACTCACATCACACTCTTTACAGATAGAGATAGGTAATCACATTGTGTAATCCCAATATTAAAATCATGCTACATGTGTTAAAATTAGTAACCTCTTAGGAAATCAGTCCAAATTTATGAGCGAACAGAGACTGCAGCCACTTGTGTTTCATGCAACAATATGTGTAATTTAAAAATCTGCAGTACTGAACGTGGGGCCATCCCTACCCCATTAAAAATAAAAGTCTCCTCCAAGCCAGTGGAAACTGGCAATCTTCGCCGAGTAGCAACAGCTTACAGAAATATATCTCCATTTGTAATCATTTCAGTGTATGGATGATGACATTTGGAAACATCTGGATCTGATGATGTCCACAGGAGATTCCAAAATGGTAGTGTCTAAATGTGATGATACAATAAATACAAGATGTTTTATTTTAGATTGAAATAGCAGAATAAAGACAAGGGCAGATTTAGATAAAGCATTCAAGCATGGGACTTCAGGTGGCAGCGTGCACGCCTCTTAACTCTTGAAAACACCTCCAGCAACAGCCACCTTCTGTGATCTCAGAGCAGCCCCGCAGCTGCTCTCCAGCCGAAATTCTTAACAGGCTTGTGCTCACCAAACTATGTGGCCGTAATTCAAACCATTCACTGCTCAACATAATTAAGAACCAATCTCTGAGTCGAGAACAATAGTCTGCTCAAGCACTAGCACATGGGAGCAAAATGAGACTTTACGTCTTGGCTCATGTTTGCTTTCATCATTTTTTATTTTTTTTTCTCTTCCAAACAAAACCTTAGCTTCCCCTCTCCTCCCTGCAGCACATCCGCGGGCAGTTTTCAGGTTACCATAGACTCCTTCAGACTTTCTTCACCACAGAAATGGAGCCACAAAATTACCCCAAATGCCTTGTCGCACACGAGCGCTAAAGCAATAAATTTAGAATCTCTGACTTAGAAATTGCTCGCTTGGAGATCTAACGGCAAGACACTGAAAACCAACGGGGCACTGTTATTTCTGGTGCACTCCAGCTACTTTTGGTGTGGAACAAGAGGGGAAATGGCGGGCTTTACACAAACTTTGCTCTCGCTTAAACCCCTGATGACTCAAGAACTACTTTATGCCTCAGCCTGACCAAGGGCAGCCTCAGGGACATCTCTGACAGCCAAGAACAGCTCGTATGGAGCAGCCCTAGGCGATTTCTGGTTTCCCACTACATTCCCTGCTCCACCACGCAAAGGCTGAGACGGCCGAGAGAAATAAAACCAGTTTTATGACACAGTTTTCCTCTTTCAGGCAAATTTCCTGCTAGACTGGGCGGGTGCTGCTCGGCTCGGCAGCCGGGAGGTTTCCAGCCGCCAGAGGAAGGCTGGCTCTCCATCGGGAGCGGGTCTTCCTCATTCCTGAGGCGTGTGACACCGCTAACCACGTCTGCACCGAGTCTTCTGTCATGGGTTATGGACAGCCACTGCTAACGAGTCACACCTTCAACGTAGGTCCAAGGTTTAAACGAAGAAAAACAGCGATGCGGGAAACAATTAACACAGACAAAAGTGTAAGACGTTCTGGGCCACAGGCAGAAAGAAGAGCCACCCTGTAGTGGAAAACAAGCAGAAACGAGCTCCTCTTCCTACAAGCGCTGGGCTTTTTAAAAACGACTTTCCCCAGTTCAAGCTACTGACAAAGATATAAACCCAGGAAATATTTTCTGTTTTGCAAAACAAAGTCCTGCAAAGGAGGCCAGGGAAGGAACATAAAATATATTTTGAAGATCTGAAATCAAAACCATGTGGAGAGTCGTGGAAAAATACAGCAGAGAGGGGTTAACGAAGAGGAAATCTCAGGTTCATGTCATACTTTTTCGCTATTTATTCTTTACAAATGAAACGGTGTCCTTCCCCGTGGAAAGGCCACCGCCAGTCTCCATAGGTCTGGAATTTGCACAAATTAGAAGGATCAGCTGAAAATCTCAACAGCCAGTGAGGGGGCCCTCACTGCTAAGGATGGCTTCAGTTTCTCAAGAAATGTAAGCCGTAGGCAGCTCAGGTGGAGTCCCAAGGGACTTACTTTCTCCTTAAAGGTGACTACCCAGCTTAGTGATGGCTGAAATGCCAGAGGCTTTGGGGGTGGGAGGGGAAAGGGGGGAATTTTGCTTCCCTCTGGCTGCCCTGGTCTCTGGTGTACTTCTCCTTGAAGGACTGTGGGACCATAAAACTTCTCCAAACTCGGTGAAAGAAGGATATTGTTGCCAGCTTAACCTGGTGCATTTTGTGAGTGAGAAGGGAAGAACCACCAGAAGAGTTCCTCAGCATGCTCCAGCTGGGCATGCTATGGGGACCACAATTTGGAGGAGCCAAAAAAATTGTTCTTGCAGTTCAAAACCCTTTACCCTCACCACGGGGCACTGCTCATATTAGCTTTCATTAAATTAAATTAGCATTATTGAAACATAATAGGTAGATTAAGTTTCAGCAGGGCCTTTCTATCCCCCTATTAACCCTTCCTATCATTAAATTAGAAGCTTCTGAGATTGTCCTTGTAAGACAAACCCACTGAAGTTAAGCAGTACCTATGCCTGATCACTTAGCTATTCAAAAACAAGATACGTGCACAGTTTATGTCACCTTTCCATGGATGGCTCAGAAGGAATTAGAGCCATCCACTTACCAGTCTGTGGCTCATTTCTACTTGGGAAGCAGGGATTTGCTGCCAGGAGTGTTTTTTGGCGCTTAGACACTATTGTCATTTCATTAAAATTGTTCCTAGACTTCCCAGCTGCTCTGTGGTGTATAATGGGATGTGTGTGCTGCTCACTACTGCACATGGCCTGACGCTTCTGCATATGGCTCGGCATGCGAAAGGAAGGAGAAAGTCACTACTGTTAATGGTAGTCTCATTTTGCTGTTGATGCCAGAATTACTTCTCCTTAAAGCTAACATTTTTTTTTTGCTGAGGGTATCCATACTGCTTGTGTGCCACAGTAAAGAACAGCATTTCAAAGTCCAGAGCCATCAGTCCAGCTTTTTCTTTGTTTCAGACCTGAAATCAGTGGGTGATAATTGCCTAATGCTTCTGTGCATTTGAGCCAGAGGAACTACATCCAAATACTTCTTAGGTCTTAGAGCACAGAGCTCTTTGCTCACAGGTCCCCTTTTGCCTTCAGAATACGTGCCTTACAGAAATCTATCATTCTCTCCCTTCTTTCCTTCAGAATCTTAATCTTAAACATCATGTGTTTGCCCCAAATTCCACATTATTATATACGGTTTTGCACAGATGGTCTGAGTGACAAAGCTAGCGCATGACATCAGAGTTTATCCTACAACAATTCGTCTTTCTGCATTAACCGTGTGATAAACTATGGAAGAAAGAGGGGCCTCCTTTCCAGTTCTCTTATCTATGGGCTGTCATAAATATTATCAGGAAACTGGTGACCCACTTCCTTCAGTTTCCCATGATAGCTTTATTGGATTTGTTTAAACAAACTTGTGTCCCAGTCCTCCGATACACTAACGTATTTGTTGTAGAATCACTGCAGCTGTTGGTAAATCATGTATTTTTACAAGAAGACCTCTATCAAATATTTAAGGTCAGATTTGGCTCTGTCTCCCTGTCAGACTGAGCAATGCTCATGAATAAGGGCAAAATTTGGGGTAGGAAACGAAGGTCTTATGTGTGGATTTGCAACAGGAGGGAAAAGAAAGAGAGAAATGACAACATGAGTTTCATTAAAACACGCCTAGGTTTGGCCAGACTGGGGTTATACTGGTGCTTTTAACAACATACAAAGAAGCGGTCTCTTTTCTGTTGTCGTAACTCATATACACACAGCCACACTTCTTTTATTTGAGGTAGGTTGCTTTATGCTCCTGCATTTTGATCATAATCAAGCTGTTTAAATTAGTATACATAATACTGCTAAAGTGCTTCAGGTGAACACACTGGCTTAAATATATTTCATATATATATATTTTCAATATATATTTCAGTTGTTTTCACTGTAGATCTCAAAACTAAAGAGTTGTGAATCGCAATGGTATGTGTCATGCAATTTAGCAAACAAGTCCCCTACTGCATTAAGTACTTTCCACATTTGATAACCCTCTTCGCTCCAAACCTGCAATCTGGCCCACCCCAAATGCTCCCGGCTCTTTGCTGAAAGAGGAATGATTAACACTGTAGACTGTGGAAGTGCATACTGCCTTCCTCAGGCTGCTAGCACTTTTTTTTTTTTTTTTTTTTGGGGGGGGGGGGGGCACAACACACCCAATACCAGCCAGAAGCTCTGACAAAATTATCGGTTTCAGGCTTTGAAACCATGCTTTTATTCCTCAGTCATCTAAAACCAGGAGGAATATGCTGTGAGGGGTATGGAAAAACCTGTTGAACATCCTCACCGAAAGAAAAAGGCTGGTCTCGCAGTGCCCTGGCTGACAGTATCCATAGACATCGTCTCGGGAATCCCAGGTCAGGCGAGGATGCTGCTGCAGGGCTCTGGGAAGGACAGGCAGCAGCTTGATGTGCTGGGCACAGGGTGTACCAAAGGCCTCCATCCAGGATGGGGAGAGATCCCTCTCCCTACCAGGCATTGATGTGAATGGTTTTATTATGCAGGTGTCCCACCTGGGTCGCCAAAAAGGACTGTGGTGGGTTGACCCTGGTTGGATGCCAGGTGCCCACCAAAGCCGCTCTATCACTCCCCCTCCTCAGCTGGACGGGGGGAGAAAATATAACAAAGGGCTCGTGGGTCAGGATAAGGACAGTTTAATAAAGTGATAGCAAAGGTTGCGCGCGCGAAAGCAAAGAAAAAAAACAAATGCTGTTATTCTCTACTTCCCATCAGCAGGCGATGTCTAGCCACTTCTCGGGAAGCAGGGCTTCAGTACGCGTAGTGGTTGCTCCGGAAGACAAAATGCCCCCCCCCTTCCGTCTCCCTTTACTTAGCTTTTATATCTGAGCTGACGTCATATGGTATGGAATATCTGTTTGGTTGGTTTAGGTCAGCTGTCCTGGTTATGTCCCCTCCCAAGATCTTGCCCTGCCCCAGCCTGCCATTGGGGGGGGGGGCAAAAATGTTGGAGAGACAGCCTTGATGCTGTGCCAGCATTGCTCAGCTGTAGCCAAAACACTGGTGTGCTATCAACACCTTTCTAGCTACTGATGCAGAGCACAGTGCTATGAGGGCTGCCATGGGGAGTATTAACTCCATCTCAGCCAGACCCAATACAGGACCCCACTGATAAGCCTAGGAGAAGGGATTTCTGCTTTTCTCTTTTCCCAGTCCAATGCAATCTCAACATGCTGTTTTCTGAAGGTGAAAGTCACCAATCCTGCCCCTCCTTTCCCTTTTCCTCCCCAGACTACGGAGGCTGTTTTTCCCTTGCTGCTCTTATCAGTTCCCAGGCTCCACCCTGCTGAGATGGAGGGACACTTTTCCTAGAGAACCATTTCAATAGGAAAATTCCCTTGCAGGTCCCCATGACTCACAGCTTGTGCCTCTTTGGTGCTGAGGCCTGGGGTCTCCAGTGAGGGGAGATGGAAATATGCTTTTCCAGAATGCAGCTCCTTTTACAGCCCATGCTTTCCCTTTTCAGATACTGATCGGTCCCATTTAAGTTACTTGTGTGACATGCTTCTATCTATCTCATGTGATTCGTTAAAAAATATGAAATATGTTAAAAAAGAAACCCCTGCAAATACCTGAAAAGCCTTTGCTGGGGCATTCTTGACTTAAATTATTTCATTGGAAGTGGCTCATGTTAATGAAGGAATAAATGGAAATGTAAAGAAAACAAGAAATTTGGAAAAAGCAAACGCTGAATGTGAATTAGCTGGCAGTCAAGTAAATGTTATGTTTCTTATACCTGCAGGCAATTTTAATTCCAATTTTGTGCACTTAGTCAAATACTAAATCTAGGTACCCTGCCAATCTTTTTTTTAAAATTCTGGCTAATTTACAGTTTCTGACTGAACATTTTGTAAATAATATATGCTGATTTATTTTTATAAAGTTGTCAAAAGCAAATGCCTGCATCTTTTTTGGTATTCGGTGCAGAAACGGAGAAGACGGAGGAGCGGTGAAATGAGTACAGAAAATAAAAATTCACAAACGCAACGCCCTTCCTCTCAAGACAACAAACTGAAAGCGGAGAGCCCTTTTTCACTATCTTAACTCAGGAGCTAGGAAGTATTCAGAGAGCTGTAATTTTCCACAGAAATTGAGCTCAGACCTTTCCCAGGGTGAGGTGAGCTGCAATCACAGCCTTGGCCTTTCAGGAAACTGCAGGGCTGATGGTCAGTAACTGCTTCTTGTGCAGAGATTTATTTCTCCGTGGGACTTGGCTGGATGGTGCTGGCGATGAAGCTGTTGGTTTGACTCCCACCGCCCTCCCAGGCGCGCAGCGATGCAGCAGCTCCGTCCTTGGGGCAGGAGGGAAAGGAGTGGGGAGACAGGCAGTGGGAGAAAGGATATTCTGCGCTCCTCAGCTAAAACTGGTCACTTCTTCCTAGGCAAGTGAACGGGATATCTTGCCCAATGCTGGTTTAGAACATACGATCCCCGCCAACACTGTAAGCTATGAAAAATGGACAATGGCTAAAACCTGTGAGGCTTTGATTTTTATTTTATTGGTTTTGTGTGCTGTACACCTGCGGCATAATATAACTTTTTACTGGAGATGGAATGCATCCATATGAATTCCCGCAAACAGAGTAGCATATAACAAAACTAAGACTCTCCTGGGCTTTTGCCAAAATAATTGGAAATCTCAATTTATAAGACTTTTAAAACCCAGTACCAGCTGGCAGCTACTGTTTGTAGGGGATACATTTTGGCTATGATAACAAATAATTACATTTCTTTTAAGGCAATAACAAACACTAGTTTCAAGCTGAAATCCAATAAGGTAAAACAACCTTCCACCAAAATACCTGTTACTACAGTATCTCGTGAAGAAGGCTAACTGCTCCTACGCAGTTGTTCCTAAGCAGACACCATGGAAGGGACTAACATGCCTGGAGTTTGCAACTTTGAAAGTTAAATGTCATTAAGAATAAGTACAACTATCTTATAAACACAGCAGAGTGTTATGTATGCTCTGTCAGAGCTTTCTATTTAAAATGAAACTTGAACTCTTGTCTGTCAATGCCAATGGCAGAGATTAATATTCTGTACAGAAGGAAATTTGCATAAAGAAAATATTGTCCCGAGATCACTGGATACTCCTCTCCAGCTCCAGAAATAAAAAAGTGCGAAAGCATGTGTCATGCCATACTAGCTACTAGGAAGAAAATTAACTCTATCCCAGCCAAAAACAGCGCAGCATGAAATTAAGAACTGAGAGTATGGGATGTAGCATAAAATGTCACATCAGCAATTCTCAGAGACAGCTCCTTACCCTTCGCCAGGTTGAACTCTCCTCTCTGCTGCATGACTCATTTGGTCCTGACCCCCCCAGTGCTGAGAATATATGTGAGGAACTGTGATATCAAGTGAAACCACTGTCTGGATGGTCAGCACAAAACCCTCAGCAGGGTTATGTCTGGTTCATCTTTCATCATTTTAGTCAGCACCTTTGGAAGCAGCAGTACAGCAAGAAAAAAGGCCTCTGAATCTACCCAGAAAGCTGTCCTTGAAGGGGTCCTCAAGAGAGACTACCAACAAAATAGGCCAGCTCTGAGATTCATTACGGGCAATACAGTAGGAGAAAATCATCGAGGTCTCATCAGATCACTGTCAAACCTTCTCAAGGCACTAAAAACTTTTTTCTTTGTGGCTCTGCATCAGCTGTATAGAATAACCTGGGAGATGTCTGAAAAAAATACCTAGTTTTCTCCAGCATCAGTGATTCTGAGATACCACGAGAACGAGCAAACTGTATGGAGTGCATTTCACTCCCCTCTGAACTGCTAGCCGACTGATGAGTCCGACTGATGAGCAAAACGAGAAGTATTTTGAAGTGAACTAGGAAGGCATATTCAACAGTCCCAGGAGACAAGCCGTTTTACCCAGATGGTGAACTAAGCATCCAGCTTTGAACATATTTACCAATTTCTTCTAGGCTTCCTTTTTCATATGTACATTTTTCATGTACAATCATTTGCTTACATGTATGCAGAAAACATGGAAGCGCTTAGAAATGAATGCAGTAAATGTAAAATCAACTTGGTGAAGGGGCTATGGAAAGGATGGGAAAAAGACTTTTGACACATTCAGGAAATACAGTGGGTGTAAATAGCAGGAGAATAGTAGGTTCAAGATAAAAAGATAACAATAGACAGCAAGGATTCATACACAATAAGTGATCATGTGGCTGTTCAGCTGTAGGCATTTCAGTCAAACTACTATTTTCTCAACAGAGTAATATTTCAAAATTTGCCAGCTAATTACAGTAACTACACTCTGCAAGAAAACCCAGTATAATCTATTATTTCAATGATTTTGATGTAAAAAAGATAACACCTTGTTCTTCAAAGAAGTTTTCAAATTCCTCTGACATACAAACCAACATAGGTTTATAGGCTCACGGGCAGAGCTGACAAATGATGGCTTGTACTCAGCTTCTTCTTATTCTTGAGAAGTTTGGAGTTAGAGGGAACTAGGGAGCCCGAATGAGGTAAAATACTGGCGTGCAGATCACCTGCCTTTCGTTATGAGGGCTGGACATGAGCCTGATGAGAAAACAAGGGGAACAGTTCCAACGTACTAAGTATGGATGGCTGCAAAAGATGTCAGTCCAAGAAACCGGAGGGGACTGAATACAAATGACATGAATTACGTCAGCTGAAAGCATGTGGAGGAATGGAAATAAAATACTGCAGCTGCCTGGACTTCCGATTTAGACTAAGACAAGGGAAGAGGAAGAGGAAAAGGACACAGAAGGTGCAGCTGTCCTAGTGGCAGCTACTAGGTCAGCAAAGTAGAGGGCCATGAAGCTCTTCGGTGAGGAGCAACAGTCCAGGAGCACAGGGACAAGCGCCAGCCTGGGAGCTCCTCGGGTGGAGGGCAGCCGTCCAACTCTGAACCACATTTCTGCCTCCTGGGTGAATGCACTAACCATTTGCTAGGTTATCCAGCACAGCGTCACTCAGTTCGAGTTCTTAAGAAGGAAGAGTGTATACGCTACAGAGGTTTTTTTAAAGGGGAGTTTAATATCAGAAAAGTGTTTCGGGATCCAGTACAGGGAACCTAAGTTCCAGAGAGGGATCATATTAGAAAAGTATCACCCTCATTGGCCTTTTATCCTATGCATCTGTAGGCAATCTCCTGCTGGCTGTGAAGGGGTTTTTGTGATCCCAGTTTAAATTATCTCCTATGGTGGATTTTATGCACTACTTTAGGGCCATAATTAATCACTTTCTTGGACCAAATTCTTGATGTTCCACTAAATCTATGCCCTGGAACTTGGAAACAATAGCACTAACAACTTTGGGCACTGAGATAAACATTTCATCAACTACATCAAAGATTAGAGACCTTTTCAGAGTATTTGCCTGGCTCGCTAACAAGTCAAAATGGACATATTGCCTAGGCATGTGTACCTCTGGATCAAAACTGAGTTTTAAAAGTTGTAAGCACATACTCCAACTGTTGAAACATCAAGGGACCTCACAGTCACCAAAGAAACTCTTTACTTCACCTCTTTTGTGATGGAGTAGTGTATTGGGTTTGCATGGCAAGGTTTTGGTACCAGGGGCCTACAGGAGTGGCTTCTGTGAGAAGCTGCTAGAAGCTTCCCCCATGTCCAATAGAGCCAATGCCAGCCAGCTCCAAGACGGACCCACAGCTGGCCAAGACCAAGCCAATCAGTGATGGTGGTAGTGCCTCTGTGAAAACAGATATAAGAAGGGGGGGGGGAACCTGCATAACTGCAGCTGAAAAGAGAAGTGAGAACATGTGAGAGAAACCCCTATGCAGACCCCCAGGTCAGTGCAGAAGGAGGGGAGAGGAGACGCTCCGGGTGCCGGAGCAGAGATTCCCCTGCAGCCCGTGGGGACGACCATGGTGAGGCAGGCTGTCCCCCTGCAGCCCAGGGAGGACCCCACGCCGGAGCAGGTGGGTGCCCGAAGGAGGCTGTGACCCCATGGGAAGCCCACGCTGAAGCAGGCTCCTGGCAAGACCTGCGTACCCGTGGAAAGAGGAGCCCACGCTGGAGCAGGTTTTCTGGCAGGACTTGTGACCCCGTGGGGGACCCACGCTGGAGCAGTCTGTGCCTGAAGGACTGCAGCCCGTGGAAGGGGCCCACGCTGGAGCAGTTCGTGAAGAACTGCAGCCCATGGGAAGGACTCACGTTGGAGAAGTTCGTGGAGGACTGTCTCCCGTGGGAGGGACCCCACACTGGAGCAGGGGAAGAGTGTGATGAGTCCTGCCCCTGAGGAGGAAGGAGCGGCAGAGACAACGTGTGATGAACTGACCATAAACCCCCACTCCCCATCCCCCTGTGCTGCTGGGGGTGAGGAGGTGGAGAAATCAGGAATTAAAGTTAAGCCCAGGAAGAAGGGCTAGGTGGGGGGGAGGTGTTTTAAGAATTGGATTTTATTTCTTATTATCCTACTGTGATTTGATTGGTAATACATTAAACCAATTAACCCAAGTTGAGTCTGTTTTATCCGTGACAGTAATTGGTGAGTGATCTCTCCTGTCCTTATCTCGACCCATGGGCCTTTTGTTATATTTTCTCTCCCCTGCCCAGCTGAGGAGGGGAGTGATAGAGCGGCTTTGGTGGGCACATGGCATCCAGCCAGGGTGAACCAACCACAAGTAGATATCTTCCACAAGAGAAAGGGTCATGAGCCACCATAATGCTAAATAGAGTTGCTGATGCAGTAGGAAATCTGGGAAAGTATTGGGAAAGAGATTGCAAGGAAAACTTACACAAATTTTCACAGAAGACGACTGAGTGCTGAGCTGATTGTTGTTCCCCTGAGATTCCACAATCACAACATCAAACCTTTCACCTTTTGTTGCAGTAAATGGGCTACACCTGCCAGGCAAAAGAAATTCTGATCAGGAGAAGAGATGATTTGGGGAAATGCATTTTTTGTTGTCATTGATGTTTTAATAAAACCAGTTTTGTCAGCTTTACAAAGACCATGTGTTGAAATACAGACAATACATCATGATAAGACCCTGAAAGCTATTGTTTATTATCTCTCCATACTAAAACAAAGTTTTCAATGCTCCTCAAGCTGTTTCTATCTTTTCCTTGTTTGGCTTTGTTTTTGAATGCCTTGTCTAAGACTTGCCTTTTCACTTTCCTCAGGGAAATAAATCTCGTAGAGTAAAGCTTTCACAAAACTCTTGCAAGCCGTGAACTTGAAATCTTTAACCAAGCACCTACTTGAAATTTTAAACTGAGAGCATGAAATGAAGCTAATATTCCTGTAACATTTTATGAACCATAAGAATCATAGAATCACTAAAAAAATGCCCAGCGTCACGGATATCAGCAAACCTGAAAGAATTAACAGGTCTCTGGTGGTGGGTTAACACTGGGCGGAGCTGTATGCCCAAGAAGAGACAAAGAAACAGAGCAATGGAACTGGAAGGAACTTCAGCTCCTTTTCCTTTTCTCTGTATTTGCATTTACCCCAAGCTAATGTTATCATGGACATATGATAATACGTTTTTAAAAGAAAGAGATTGACCTATGATGTCAGGTCTACTCCCCAACCTGGGGCTAAATGCTTTTGTACTTGATGATTCAGGGACTCTTCTCAAGAAGACGCAGCACACGCATCGGCATTGCTAGGATAACTTACTTGTGGGTAGCAGTCTGAGTCACATCGCACAAGGTCCTGAGCCTGTACTGGTAAACGTATGTGAGTGTGGCAGAAATTTCAGCTAGGTCTTTTGTCTCAGATTTGCAGGAAAGAAAAAAAGATTTTGTGGCATCCCAGGGATGCGACCAACAAAATGATTGTTCTTTTATTTCTGTGCTATTGTTTAATTAGGAAACCACAAAAGTTATTGTAATGAACTGAACATCTGAAAGAGAAAGGTAAAATTAAATCTGAATGTCCTTGATATGAGTGCTTTGATGTAAGGTTTAGTTCAGCTGAGAGACTTAAGTGTAGAAACGAGGGGTAGGATGGCTTATGTCTGTCAAGTCTGCTACCATAGCTGAAAAGAATGATCTGAACAGTCTGTTGTTAAAATGTCTGAGGCAGATGTTACTTTTACCACCACAGTCAAAGCAAGGGTCCTCAGTGTTTGACTTCTGAAATCCCCTCTAAGTTCCTTACAGAGATGTAAAATGGTTTGTTTATTAAATCTGTAATTTTACAAAACTTGTGAGGTCCAGAATGAAATGCCTGATTCTCTGCCATCTCCGGTGGGACATACATTTCCTTAATCTCTTTAAGAACATACCTCCTTCAGTCCAACACCAAGTGCTATATTTATAATCTGAGAAGACAGTAAAGATCCTTTTTCCTTTCATTATCATTTCTGCTATATTCATCTTAAATAGTTACCAATTTAGACATTTTATTCTTGCGAACACATGGAAGCAGTAGTGAAACTCTGCTGCATGTCACATTTCTTTTTGAATGCCTGAACATACTCATATGCACTTGCTGCTCTCTTTGTCTCAAAAGATTTCAAAGGTGTTTTCAAACCTCATATACAAAAACTCACTTTACCAGCCACAAAAGATTGATCATTGCTCAGTGGCAGAATGAAGTAAAATTAAACATTGTGGAACAGTTTATGTCAAGAAATACAAGTAGAGGGTTCCCTGAAATCCATGTTCAATTAATAGATTTTTGTTTCCTCAGCAGTCTGATGAGGCAGTCACATCTTCATGTACCAGAAGTCAAAAATGGAATAACAGCCCAGTTGCAACATCAGGAAACGATGCAGTTAAATGGATCTATTTTCTGTATATAAATTTCTCAATAGTGAGATAATAGTGATTAATTCACGTCAAAATCTGACAGAATACAGCTGGGCTTCAAGCAGGGGAAGGAGCTATGTCTCCAAAAGGGTATAGGACGAACCTCCTAATGTGAAGCAGCATTTAAAAGTCATGGAGGAGATTCTGAACCCACTGAAGCTGAATACAGCTTTAGCTCTGGAAGCTAATGGTAAAATTTCAGTGAAGCATAATTTAGTTCTAGGTATTTGAAATGGAAAAGGAAAGGAAAGAGGAGAGGAAAGAGGAGAGGAAAGAGGAGAGGAAAGAGGAGAGGAAAGAGGAGAGGAGAGAGGAGAGGAGAGGAGAGGAGAGGAGAGGAGAGGAGAGGAGAGGAGAGGAGAGGAGAGGAGAGGAGAGGAGAGGAGAGGAGAGGAGAGGAGAGGAGAGGAGAGGAGAGGAGAGGAGAGGAGAGGAGAGGAGAGGAGAGGAGGGGAGGAAAGGGAAGGGAAGGTTTTGTGACTCAACTCTTATAGCCTATATATACCTCTTCTAATGTTATCCCATGCTTCCTCTAGCTCCTCCTGTCTCTGTCTTCTGCTGGTCTCCCAGTGCTGCTGCTGGAGACCTTCTCCGGGAGGCTGAAGCCGTGGGCACAAGGGTGGCAGCACTGAGGTCCTCACTTTCCCTGTTGGTGGGAACCATCCCGAGGGCTCTGATGAGTGGTTAGCATTGAGTTGTTGTTCCCTGGCAAAACAAAAGTAGATTCCTGAAAAACTGTTCATAGGAGTTACTAGTACGTTACCTGTTTCTATCAGTATATCTGAAGAATGTTAGTACTTGAAAACACTTGCCAATGTGTTGTTCATCGCTCTCTCTGTACAATTCTTATTAACATCTGGTCACAAAATGTTGTGCTTCCACTAGTCAATATTACTTCACTCTTCATAAAATATATTTGTTTAGGGTTGTATGAAAAGTCCAACTAGCCCCTGATAGTCCCCAATACCAAATGCTTAAGAAAGAGTATCCAGACAAGTCAAGTGTGCAGTGACAGTTCCTCAGAAAGCCAGTTCCATTTTCTGTCCTCTAATTTTTGTATGATGTGCTGTATTGTGCAGAGAGCAATGTCGCTGCTGGAGACATAATTCATGATGGTGACCTCCAAATGTTCACAGAGACAGGGAGATAACACCAGTGAAAGCAATTCTTTGAAACACCGCCTTAGCGCTTAATGTTATGATGCTCTTAGACACATCGTAGTGTTTGTCCTCCCTAGCTGGCAGAATTTCAGCAGAAGCCTAATTTAGAATATCACATTAAGCAAGAGGAATCCCTGAAACTCTGTATTTCTGTGTACCTCTAACCAAAGCATTTGACACCTGAAAGGAGACCCGGGGTTTTGAAAAAGAACATCACTTTACAGTAATTGTGATCTCTTTTGGTAGACTATAAGCAAACCATATTTTAATAATCTTTACATTCAGGTCGACAATTTTTGGTCCCATTCCAAATACATTTAACTTTTCTAGATGTGAAAAACTTTATTTCTACTAGGTTCGGCGCACAGAGGAGTTCAGAAAACATCACAGAGGAACCTGCTGTTGACAGAATCACAGCAATTTTTATAGCTGAGCTTACATTTACAAGCAGGAGTATCACTGGGGTCACAGCCCTGCTTCATGTCATGTGGCAACTGAACAAAGTTGAACACACACAGTCAGACATTTAGGTGGCCAGCTGGCATGGGAGGTAAGCACTGCAATATCATTTTGCCCACCCACATAGACAGTGTTTTAAACTCCATAAACAGAAATACAACAGTAGTTTTATAGAAAGGCCAGACCATAAATAATTAATCCATTGGATAAATACGTTTACATCGGACAGAAAGGCAGAACTCACCAGCCAAACTTTACCTTGTATAAAATTTTCTGGAGCACGTGTCGTTGCCAAATGTCATTAATACAAAAAATTCAACTCTGAAATTATCCAACCTTTTTGTTGCTTCATGCAGCCAGCTACAGTAGTAGAAGCCTTTCTCAGGAGACATGCCGTATTTTAATAAACAACTATCTTTGCACCATGGAAACAACTATGATATCTGTCACAGACACTTTCCCTCAGGACTCATTCTGCAGTTTTCTCATTAATGTGATGATGACAACAATCGTATTAGCAAATATGAAAGCTGCCTGTGTTAGAAAGTTCACTTTGGGAACTGTATTTGAGCATTTAAGGGAATTTAGAGTACAATACAGGTAGATATTGGGAAACGTGCTCTTCTCTCTTATTCTTGAGAATTTATCTATGTAACTGTATCAGTTGGAGAAAGCCATATAATTCTTCATTATTAAATGAAAAATAATTTTAATTTTGCACTTTAAAAGTAATATACATTTATCATTTGCATTAACCTAACTGTGAGCTATGCAAGCACCCTTAGAAATATCAGAGCTCTAAGTTAAAAAGCAGTTAATAAAAAATATATTGAAAGTGGGTTTTGCCACTTAATTGTAAAAATAATGCTCCAGGTTAATGTTATCGAGGACAATTATGAGGTCTAATTCTTAAAAAGACAGGAAAACTATTCAATAATACATTCACTTTTTTGAAGGAGATAACATCATTTCAATAATTTGAACTTTATATTGCATACAAATGGCATGTCCCTTTCCTAAGTAACGGCTATGTTTCATTGCAGAGATAGGTACATTTCACTATGTTGACAGTAAAGGTAAGGAAAGGGCCAAGAAGAGCTGATCTTTCTCCTATACTGATCTGCTCTGAGATGAAATAGCAAAAAGTATAACTAAATCGTTCCCCATAAGCTGGAGGGAGGTAATCAAAGCTAATATACCATTGCTCTTCTAATCCCTGTCCGGGGAAGTTACATGGTCCACAAATCAAGTTACTGGGGCAGCATGGGCCCCAGGAGGAGACAGGCAAAGAAACAAACTGGAATTAGAGATTCAAATATCAACACTTCCTGATAAATCCATTTTTTTCTGTGCTTTGAGACTGATACATTAAAAATACGGTTCACAGTATAGAATTTCCTAAGCAATTCCCCTATGTCTTTCCATAACTTCTTTCTTAGCTATTTTCCTACAAGTCGTAAAAGAGCAAAACCAACCAAAAACCCAGTAACAACATTTGTTTTTTTAAAAAATCAAGCTATTTTGGAGAGAAAACTTTATTAGCCTGCCCTTATTATGTAGCTTTACAGACAAAAGTAAATACTTGTTAACGTAGTGCACAACTAGCCTTTCTTTGCAGCAAGATAGCATCAAAGCTAAGAATTTATTAGCATTCAAGAAAAAGCTGGACAGTTATAAGACAGCAAGAAGAGTCATCATTGTACTGAATGGGAAAAACATATTTTGCTAGAGCTATAAAAGAAAACTGTAAGTCTCAGAACATGATCTGACCAGGGAGTTAGGAAAATCTTAGTCTCACATGAGAGTTAATACTGAGTTTTACAGAATATTTTTTTGCCCGCTGATACAAGGCAACGGGCAATATTTGATGCCAGCCATATGGACACTCCAGGTACCGCACAGCTGATCCGAGTATAAAATGAGGTCTGCATTTTGTGTGTGCTGGCAAAGCCAGGCTCACTGAGCCTGCAGCGCGGTGTTTTCTGCAGCTGCTCGGTAAATCCTGCTCATCAGGTTTGCTGCATATTCCTTACCCAGAGCCTCCCGGGATTTTAAAATAACTCTGCAGCAAAAACTGAAGTTTGCCTCTCCCAGTTCCCAGGTTGTGTCAGGAAGTCTGCCAATTACTTGCCATTTTGATTAGAAAATAACAGAGCTAATAAGAGGGGAGCCACACAGGGTTCTTCGGCATACCTCTGTTTTTGAGAGAGAACAAATACATTTTCAGGTTCTGTTTGAGGTTTAGGCACGATCTCACATCAGTTCTTATTTCATCTTTGCTTAGTTTTCACCTGGTTTTACTAGAATTCCTAAAGTTTTACTTCATACGTTTGCTCACTTACACTTTATCTCATTCAGATCGCAGGTACGGTTTCATTCTTGGCACGCTACGCACAGCTACCGAAGCATGTTAGCAATTAGGGAAGTCCACGATTTGGCTGCAAGAAATAAGAGTTGCAGATCTTTGCGTTGGATGAAAACAGATCACTGTTGTAGCTGACACTTGGCTCTCCAGAAACATTTTCCCACTGGGTATTTTGTCATACTGCATTGCTAAGAAAGAAAATCCTTGACAGAAGCACGAGACTGTCATTGATGGCAGTCACCAGTCCTTCGTGAAAAATCACCGCTAACTTCAAAAAGGGCTTTGAAATAAAAGGACACATATACCAATAATAATCGGATAATAGCTTTCACTTTCCTTTCCTGAGCTCTTTCCTGGGACCCTTCCCTCATCTTTCTCTCTGTCTCTCACTCCATTCCTTACCGAAGCCTCAGATTTTGACCACTGCACCCCTCTCCTCTCTATTTTATGCCACTTGTGTAAAAAAACTCATGGGTCTACCTGCTTTACAGCCAGACTACGCGTTTCTTTCTCATTAGCACATATCAGATATAATTACAGTTTTCAACAGTATGGGAAAATAATGTGAATGGGATCCATATGTTCAAAATGAAGCTCAGTGTTTTGTTTACGTATTTCATGAATTAAGGCACTCTTTTTCCTTAGCTGCTGGTAGATTATCTTGATAATCATCATGCATGATAGCTACTATTTGTTGCTATATAAAATTAAATTATCACACGTGTAATCAAGTTGGAGATTTTTCTCTGCAATAGATACACATCACAGGAAAAGAATGCGTATTGAAAATCTCCTTGTTTTTTCATGGAGGAAATAAAAGTACCTGACTATAATTCTACCTGTATTACTAATGAATTCAGAATGAATAATGAAAAAAACTGAATCCTCTACCAGTGATATGATTTCCAAAACTAATCTCTTCAGAGAACGTAGTAGGTTGAGTAACATAAGACGACCATTAGGAATAGAAATCTTGAGAGAACTAATAAAGAGGGATGTTTACAATTTATATTTCAACATAAGTAGAAATTTCACCAAATAGCATTCATTACTGTAACAGGGTATCCAGTTTTCTTCTTCAAATTTACGTGGTTGGTGCTTAAAATACATAGCCATTCGTTACCTACTTAATCAAATATCTGAAGAGTCAAAAAGAACCATTAGATCATGCAGTTAAACTAGCAATGAAAATTGTCTTGCTCTACTTTTGCAGAATTCTTCATTATAATTAATTTTGCTGGGTTTTGTCCTGATAGTGAAGTGCATTTTGAATTAGGTATCTGATATCAAATAAAGGCTATTACAACACACGCAGCTGAAAAGACATATTTGGTGGTAACATGTTTTCTATTTTAGTAGTTACAATACACCTTTATATCTGGGTTGCCTTGTACTTTATGTCATACAAAATTATTTCAAGTTCAACACCTCCTTTGTTTGCAGTAATCCTTTTAATATTCAGCATGGAGAGAGCCAACAGGTCACAAAAGTGACTTTCCTTTGTACTGTGAAATTTCATTTGGATTTGAAAAAAGCTCTGAGCTCATGGGGCTGTGACCTCAGTCAGGAAGTCCGTAATTTCTAGTGTTCATCGGCAGGAGGGCGACGAGCTCCTCCATCTCACGACCAACCTCAGAAACAGCCACATCCCTTGAGACTGAGTTTTAGAGAGGGCAGCTCTGCAGCTCAGATGGTTAACATCTATGTAAAAACTCTTCATAGCCAAATCCCTAATGGTAATGCATAGTGAGATTGTTATATTTGCACACAATGGCATTTTGTTCACACAGAGTTGCTTTTTTCGATTAAAAAATGGGCGCCTCCAAATAGAAGTTGTTTCATCCCAGAGAATGAGGATCAGTCCTGAATTTAGGATACCCTGCCCTTTAAGCCTCATTTTTTTTAACCAGGTTAAATCTGCCTTGATATTATTTTAAACAGCTTTCTCCCTCTCTTAAAGTTCTCTTGCTGTAAGGTGGAAATAGTAGCCCTGTATGTCAAAAGGAGATAAACGCCTTAATATTCTCCAGGTACCTAGCTGGCACATTGATGAATGTCCTAAATAAGACCAAAAGCAAATGTATAATTCCACATTTAATTCAAGCCTTAAAGATGTGAAAGGGCTCTGAAGTGAATAATGAAAAGAAAGAAGAAATAGTAGGAAACTGCCCAGAGTATGTGTGAACATGTAATTAAACACTGTACCTTAATGCAAAACGCAGATGAATTGGAACTGCAAATCCACTTAATGTCCTTTTAATGTATTTTCAAGTAATGATGTACAAGCCTAAATATATATATTTAAGCATTGAATGAGTAATGGGTTAAGTCTTTGATTCAGGGCAGATTTACTGTATAACAACTACAGGAAATAAAATCTGGATAAGAAATGTCTTTTGTACTGAAAATTAATTTCAAAACAGTCATTAATTTATTCATGAAGCTCTAATAAAAAGGATAGATTTGGTTTTCCGAGTTAAAATTAAAACAGCCATTATAAAAAAACCCCAACACCATTACCTTAAACCCGTTTTAACCAACTCAGTCAAAACCTGCATTTATTACAAACTGCAACTTTGCGGCCATACTCCTATCTTTATTTCCCCACTATTGCGATGATTTACTCCCATGCCACCCCACGCCGTGCGTACACCTCCCCTGCCCTCTCAGTGACCTCCTGATGGCGTGGGTCGGATCTGGTCCACCCATCACCCACGCTGCAACACGGCGGCGCGCACCTGAGTCCTGCTCGCGGGCTTTCGGGCTCTCTGCAGACAGGCTTGAGGATAGGCTGGAAAACACACAGGGAAAGGAGGAACACTCAATTTCTGTGTCTTTATGAAGCGTGGGTATGACCCCACCATACCTGCTTCTACCTCATTTGATGGCTCACTTGCCTTCCTCAAAGGTCTGGTGCCCTTGTATCCATACCAACAGTGAGAATCCCCACTGGGATGACCTGCATTGGGGCGGAGGGAAAGGCAAAAAGGGAGGGGGGAAAAAAAAAGAGAGAGAGAGAGTATGGACTCGAGCACAACTGTGGTCTAGGTAGATAGTGACTCTTTTCCCTCAAAGGCCTCTTCAGAAGCTACCCACTCTGCCCCTTCCCTCTCCTTAGAGATAGCAGAGTTTGCTACATAACAGGATGCACATTAGGACTGCTCTTCAGCTGATGTTAATTCAGCTCAGCTAATTCAAAGCTCCAACGAAGGGAAGGAACAAAGGGTAAAATAAATAAAAATAATAATGAACCAATTGCTCAGTTAGTGTAATTGCATAGGCTTCAATAGAACTACACTAATTTCCATCAGCTGGAGTTCTGGCTCTTTATTTTTATTTACTTTACCTCCTGTTCTTAATTTCCTACTCTCCCATTTGTTTGTTATTTTCATGTTCGATGGTGGCTGCATTTGGGGTGTAAATTCAGTGAGGAACCATGCTTTTTTTAAAACAACCACGCAAGTCTAGGACACAAAGTAAATGCATTCCACTGTATGATAGGTACGAGAGATGTGGTAGGTATAGAAACAGCATAGAACTGGAACAAAAAACATATCTAAATCCGGCTCCACATACATTTTCTACTTTGGACAAGATCTTATTTCATATACAATGTTCATTATTCCATTTTACAGTTCATTACTTGGGAATAATTTTTTTTGGTCAGGTGTTTGTATAAAATAGCCTTTATATGTTTCTGGGCAGACTTGCTTTGGTCCCTTCCAAACATGAGAACTTAATAGACATGCTTCTTGTCGACTATCATTTAAATTGAGTGTACAACCCCCTCCCTTGCCAACTATTTGAGTAAGAATGGGGTGGCCACATGCAAAGTGCTGTTTGGAAAGCATCACAGGACTTTCTGTTGCCTGAGCTACTGCTGGTGAGTGGACATACTTAAAAACCCAAAAATTTGACGTAATTTTCCACTTTCAGAGCTATTTCCTACTTCTATAAAGAGAGAGCTTTGAGAGAACTGATAGTTATTTTTTAGCTATTGCACTTCTTTTGGTGATCTTTTCTTCTTGTATTTGTATGCCTAGCAAAGCAACCAAAGGTCTAAATCAGCCAAGGAGCGTGATTTACGGAAAATGTTTTACACAGAACACCCTAATTCAAGCTCTCAAAAGTTTAAATCTGTTGAACAACAAAACAATCGAAACATGTCAAGATTAATGCCACAAACAGATATGGAGATGCACTGAAATACAATGTAGTACCTTCACTTCTGTAATAGATCCCCGGAGGCCTCACTACTTGTTGACAACCAAAACCAATATTGCTAAGGATTATTATGACCTGCCTGAGACAGAGCTCCTCAAAATTGGTAACTTAATAAACCAACCTCTGCTTGAAAGTTCTCTCTGAATAGCTGAGCTGAGGTTGATACAGAAATATTTTCATTTGTGTTCTCATTTTTTCTCAAGAATTGTCTCAGGCATCAGAGAATTAGGTATCATTAAATATTGTATAACTATCATTGCAAATTACCAGCTTATTTAATACACTTGCATGTGAAATTAGTTTTATCATTTTGGGGAAAAAAAAAATATCCATAAAGCAATAACAATTCCTAGGCAAATAGTTGTCTCAGTACCAGTTGCACAAAATGCTTAGGACTGGGACTCAAAGGACATAAAACCTGCAATCTTGTAATAAAAATGTGATTAGACCTTGACTGTTCCCATGGGGAGGAAAGGCTTTTCTAATACAACGTGTGCCTGTAGCTGGCCAGCCAGTATACGCGCAGTGGGGGGCTGGGATTCAGTATGCACCATGACTGCACAGAAGTATGAAGCTTAATTTTTTTTCCTCTAAATGACTCTGAATTATCTTTATGCAGATAGAGACAAGAGTTACAAAGACTGTTCTTGCTTTTTACTCTCACCGTCTCTGGCAATTTTCAATTATATTCCTCAGATCTATCTATCAGCAGCTAACACTGAAATATGTTAACGTATAACACAAACCAGTGCTTTACTTTCCCCTTACTTCCATCCTCTCTGTTTGTACAGTGCTTCCACAGGTAAAGCAGAAACTTCAGGTCACAATCTGTCAAGATATTTCTGAGATATAAGTTTTCACCTTGGAGTTGTATTATATGGCCAACTTAATGCTAAAATATCATATCTTCATTTTCTAACAATGGATAGGGATGACATCTTGAACAACGATTCAGGTCAAAGTAATCTCGTTTCATGGTTTCTGTAGCAGAAGTTACAATCTTCCTCTACAAGCCAAATTTCTTATCAAAGTGGTGGTATTCAGTACTATCAATGAAATTTTAAATACAAATAACGAAGCATTTCTACATTTTAGTCCTAAAGCTAGACTTACTAGGCAAACCTGCTCATAACTTTCAGAATAACATATTTTCAGTTAAGCGGAAATATCAATGTATCCCTTTTCAAAAAAAATATGGATTTAAATAGACTCTAAATCATTGAATCACCCACATTCAAAGATTTTGCTTATGGGTTTTTTTGCAGACCATTTTCCTATAAATATACTATAAATATTTTCCCACTAGGTTTCCATTTCCTTATGTACAAATGCCATTCTGAGATATAATTTACAGAATATCATCCCGCCAATTTATACTGATGTGCCAGTGTAGGTGGAGGAAAGTGTGAAAAAAATTGGTTTGTGGAAGAAAGACTGATTGCCAAGGAATCTGGTGCTACAGTGCTTTAAAAGAGGACTCATATGTCAGAAATTAGGTTATTTAAATGGTAGCTATGAATTAGATTTTTGACAGGAGAGTATTACTGTTATTTTCACATGAATCTGTTGTTTCTAAGGTTTTGCATTAAAACTTGTGGATGATGTAAGGAGCATAAAATAATGCAAAACTCACCCCATCTCCCACAGATCAAAAGCCCTACAATTCCCCCTGAAATTAAGCTAACACTCATGTAAGGATTTAACAAGGACAGCGGGTCAAAGACTGAGCTGAAGACGGAAGTTGAAATGGAAGTTGTAAAATTTGGTCTGGGGACTATTACAGAGCCAGTAGTTAATGAGTTTAGTCCAGCAGTAAATCAGGAAAGGTCTAACAGCAAAGGGACTAAAGAGCTCAATGTTGTCTATAGTGTTGTTCTTGTATTTCAAGAGCTTTCGCTCTTAAAGTCGCTAGGGTAGATGAATTTGTCCAAACAACGCCTCAAGGGATTTGATCTTTTACTATCAGACAGGAAGAAGAGTCTAATTTCTTCAGTACAGACTTTATCCAGTTTATGATTCCTCTGAAATGTCTTTGCATACACATTTTTATATATATTTACTGTGAGAACCCTTTCCATGAGAAAAGATATAAACAGCTTTTACCAATAATTCATTAAAATTTATAATAGCTTTACACTGCAAATATCTGCATTAAAATGTTCCTAAAAATAACTTACTTTATTACTGACATAAAAACAACTATCAGTTTTTGAAACTTATTTTTCTTATCTATCTCAGTTATTTTGTGTTGGAGAGGTCTGCATGCACTTCTAGTGTTAGCGCTCATTAAAGTATTAGTCTTTAAATCCCTGGTGAGACAGACTGTTTTCCTGGGCTGAAGCCCACCTAAATGAGAACAGACAGATCTGCTGAAGCAGGAGACAGGGCACCCAGGAGTTAAGGGGTTTATTAGGTTTGTTTTGCTCTTGTCTTCTGCTTTTGTACTAAACCTTTCAAAAATTGCATCTTACTGATCATCATAAAAAGCTCAGCCGTAAGTTCATCTTGCTACAGCCTATGCAAGATGTCTAAATACAGTTTATTGTATGGAAAATACAAGTTTTATCATATTTCATACCTATTCTTAGTTTTTCATCAGACAGAAAGCATAAAGAAACCTAAAAAGCCTATAAAACCCCCAAATATGCAATGTTTTTTCTTCTTTTCAAATTAACAACTTGGCTTTTACATTAATAATAAACTGAACTGTACTGAACAATATTTATAGAAGATGACTCTTCAGCTTAAGCACAGGTTATGAAGTGTTTATTCCATTTTTAGTTGTAAAAATACAATCACAGTAATAAATTTTAATATTCCAGTATCGGTATAATTAAATCCAAAACCAGTCCAATTTAACTAAAGCCTAAAGAGTTTATTCAGAAGTTATTAATCCCATTGTCGGCAGCATTTTTCCTGTATTATACTTATTTTTACTGTTCCTGAAATCTGTGAGTAAAATTGTAACAAAAACTTAAAATAATTTCCCCTAGATAATTTGTCATGCTATAAATTCCTATCACACATATAAAAACCTGGAAGTATCATTTACAATGTGTATTTCCCAATTATCAATTGTCACTGTCATTATTAATTATTTTGTGCTGTCAAGTAAGAACTGAAGTTATCAGTTACAGTAAAATGAGAACTCATCCCATTTGACTCAATCTGGTCACATAATTAGCACTCATTTATAGACTCTTCCATTAATGGTGTGACTCCATTTACAGACTACTATAGTGAGGGGAAATAAATGTCCCAAATTGTTTCAGGCCTATATAACGTGCAAATTGCAATTCCAGGTATAGTGATAATGCCATTTATAGCGCATTTCGGGGGGGGGGGGGGGGGCATTCATTGTAATGGTGCCATATATTTTTATTAACCTTTCTGCTGCAGCTGAGATATTGATATGCCTATGCATCTTTAACAGTCAAGTCAGGAGTCTCTGGATATTGAAGTTTTCCAATTTTAGGAAAGAAAATTAATTATTTTCCTGTAACAATAAAATCAGGGGAACCCAGGGTGCACCTTTATAATCAGTCGACTATAACTATATGTTTAAAGTGCTTCCAGTGCCACAAAATACAATGTGCTATCTATTCCTGTGAAGTAAATGTTATGTTACTGTAGCACACACTATTTTCCTTGTCCTGCTAATAGTTTAAAATAGATATTACTCACAAGTAGACAAGGGGTTTTTATGTATAAGTTCTTACTGCTCAATGACACCGAGTAAAAGAAAGATGGAAAACCTAAAATTTGTAGGTCATCTTTTTGCCTTTGCCAAATGTAAAGCCCTTTTCCATGGCACGTAGTGTTTACTCACTCAGCACCGCATGAATTTTGGCCCATTTTAGGGGCTGAGGACAGTATAAATATACATAACTAACAGTTTGCCTTGGAATATCTTTTGCTCAGACTGCATTATTTGTAGCAAGAAGTAATAGCTGCAAGTCACTACTGTGCAACAACTATGGACACTTAAAGTCCATTTGGTTTTTTCAGAGGGTGGAAAAGGAACAGAAGTAGATTGCTGAACTTCAAGGGGTAGATTTTATTGTATGTTAGCATTGCAAAGAAAAGAATTAAAAATATATTCTGCTAAAGGGACTCATCTGAATAAATACTTAAAACTTCAGAATTTTGAAACTTAAGCCCATGATCCTTATGTTTATAGACTGCATGTAGCTTTAGTTGCATTTTAACAGAAATCAGTTTACTTTTGAAAAGGGATAAATGAAGCAAATAAGGGAAAAAAAAAAAACAATAAACAAAAAACAAAGGAAAAAGGTATTTATGAACTCCAAATGTGGGTTTTTTAAGTTCAGAGTTTTAAAACTGAACTTTAAGACTATGCTACAATTTTAAAAAACAAATAGGGAAACATCTGAAAATGTGCTTTTTTTCTTCTCTTTCAGATGGTATGTGAAAACCCTTCAACAAATACATTTGTACAACAGTTTCAAATTACAAACTGCGTTCTCTAACTATTACAGAAAACCATTGTATTTGGTGGCAGTATTAAATTATTTTTTTATTGGCCTAGGATGTGTACTAGACAAAGCAGAACTATTTGGTCAACCACACATACAGGATTGTTTACCCATGATTAATATAGCACATATTAATCATGCGTGAGCAGTATGTGTAGACAGAAAAGGGGCTGATTGCAAGCCCCAAGTTTACCTCCGCGATCTGTAAATTGTCTCCAGTCAACCACATGAATGTTTCCTCCAAGCACAAGGAGGTGGAAGGACAGATCGACTCTGAATACTAAATAACCCGGCTATTGAAAGAAGCTCCTCAGATTCAAAGTTATTTTTGCCACCTTGTCCTCCCCAGCTGTCACAGCTTTGTTGACCTTACTGCTTCTTGAGCGGTCCAGAGGATGCAAGCCTTTTTGTGTTCATTTATTGACTACATAAAGCAGAAGAAACTCAGGACCATAATTTGCAAGTACTCTGGAAATAGTACCAGTTACATTTTATTCTAAATCAACAGACCTTCGAAATTATTGTTGAAAGCACATGAAAAACCACAAAAAGAGAAATGCTGAGGAAATTGGAAAAAAAGGTGGGCAGAGGCATAATACACCCAAATATCCCTTTTCTCCTCCTGTCAGCGTCTGCAGCAGAGTGAGGAGCTGGATGGAAATGAGTCTGCAGTGCTAGAGAAAGAAACCCTCCACTGACTGAAATAACTGCCGCAAGGTGGACAGCGACAAGACACGCATGGACCTGAGAACACATCTCCACCGTGTTTTGCAGGCACCATTGTTTTGCCACTGTTATTGTTCTCCGTGGAAAAGGAATGTAAAGGCTTTCAACGTTCAACCTGCCCTCATACCTCATATGAATTTTGTAAACATGTAAATGTTTGTCCTTGGCTTCTCTCAGACAGTAACTCCTACAAATCTAAGGGTGATATTCAGAGAGAAAATACTGTAAATAGCAGCACTGTTTATTCATTAGAACAGTTTACATTACCACAGTTCTTGCTGATTTTAAGATAAAACAGAATCCGTGACTCAAGATACTCTAAAGTCTGAATCTGGTGTAGTCATAAAGTAATCCAAAACAAGGGAAATACTGGATCTGCCGTGTTATCTGACAGCAATTAGAGAACGTGTAAATGGCATGTATATCCTATACGGCTGCCTGGAACACCTTCAGTGTGTTAATTGTACGTGGAATCCTAGTTCGTATTTCTCACGTGAATATTGCACTCCATTTTAGGAAGCCTTTTTTTGCTGTTTGCCAACTTTGCTCCTAGTGGCAGATTGAAAGGGACAAGCAAATTTTTCTAAGCACCCTGAATGGTAGATACTAGATGTGGTACTTTGAAATACCTCTAAAAAGGCCATTTTATCTCAAATTCAAAATGTAAAAGCATTATGCTTCCATTTCTGCAGTGCCTGGGAAGCTGTCCAAATAAAACCCAGGGTTGTACTATCCACATTTTGCAAACGTTTCCCAATGTTCTGTGCTTTTTTCCACAAGTATTGTAGCCAAATAATTTCTATCCAAATTAGCAACAGCCACTCATCCAGAACAAAAGTTAACATTTTGATATGTCAAAGTTTTGGAGGAGAGGAGGATGAGGAAGAGGGAGAGCTTTCTCTCAAATGC